>NC_058130.1:780268264-780295760 GCF_016433145.1 Gracilinanus agilis | reverse complement strand
ATCCGAATACCTCCCCTTCTCTCCTCTGACGCTGGGGCAGACCCTCCTTCCTGGACTATTGTAATAGGGTGTCTCCCTGCCTCTAGTCTCTCCCCACATCTTCCAAACAGCCACTAAAGGAATTTCCTATAGCGCAGAGCTGACCAGGTCACCCCCTTACTCGGCAAACTCCCAGTGGCTGCCTGTCACCTTCAGGATCAAAATGCTTTATTTGGCCTTCGAAGCCCTTCAGAACCTGGCCTCCAGTGCCGTGTTTTTTAAAAATTACTTTTAAAACTCTTATTTCCCATCTTAGAATCAATGCTGCGTATTGGTTCCAAAACAGAAGAGCAATAAGGGTTAAGCAATGGGGGTTAAGTGACTTGCCCAGGGTCACACAGCTAGGAAGTGTCTGAGGCCAGATTTGAACTTAGGTCCTCCCAGCTCCAGGCCTGGCGCTCTATCCACCGAGTTACCCAGCTGCCTTCTTTCCAATGTCCTACACCTCACTCCCCCACATGTACTCTGTGATCCAGTGACACCAGCCTTCTGGCTGTTCTAGGAACAAGATTTTCCATCTTGGCTCCAGACATTCTCTGGCCACCCTCCATGTGTGGAAACGCTCTCCCTCCTCATCCCTACCTTCATCTCTGGGCTTCAAGTCGGGGCTAAAATCCCACCCTGTCCAGGAAGCCTTTCCCGACCCCTCTTAGTTCTGGTGCCGTTGGGGATCATCTCCAGTTTATCCCGTTGTAGCTCATGTGTGTGTACATTGTGGTGTACGTGTTGTCTCTCCCATGGACTGTCTCCTGCCTGTTAGGCCTCTCCGTGACTCCAGATGGGGTTTTCTTGGCAAAGATGCTGGACTAGTTTTCCATTTCCTTCTCCAGTGAATTAAGGCAAACAGAGGCTTAAATGACTTACCCAGTTGGTGAGTGTCTGAGGCTGAATCTGAACTCAAGTCTTCCTGATTCCAGGCCCCATGTCACCTAGTTAGCTCCTGCCTGGTGCCTACGAGGTGCTTAATAAATGTTTGCCTGACTACTTGTTTTTTTACTAAACCCTTACCTTCTGTTTTAGAATGAATACTGTATGTTGGCTCCAGGGCAGAAGAGTGCTAGAGGCTAGGCCATGGGGGTTAAGTGACTTGCCCAGGGTCACACAGTTAGGAAGGTCTCAGGCTAGATTTGAATCCAGGACCTCCCCTGTCAAGGCCTGACTCAATCCCCTGAGCCACCTGACTATCTCCTGACTGCTGCCTTTTTGAATTTCTTTTCTTTTCTGAATTAAAAAAAAAAGGTTTCCAAATCCTCCCTCACCTTTTGACTAAGGAATCTTTTAAAAGTTTTGAGCAGAGCAGCATGCTCACATCTATGCAGAGCAGGTCTTAGATCACATCAGTTGGAGTAGAATGAATAAAGAGAGAGGCTGGAGAGGGTGCAATGTAGGCCTTTTAAAATTTTTATTTTTAAAAACTATTCCCCTAATTAAATGTAAACATAATTTTTAATACTTTTTTTAATTTAATATTTTTATTTTGAGTTCCAAATGTTCTCCCACCCTCCCTCTGGCTCCTGGTGAGCATTCAGATAAAGATTTTACAAAAGAGTGTTGCAGTATTCCAAGGTGAATAGATTTAATATCTAGAACATGGGAAGTGGTGTTCCTCTGGTCTCATTAATTTCAATTCAGAGCAGTTAAGTAAATTCAGTTTAAAAATAATAAATATGGAGGGCAACTGGGTGGCTCAGTGGATTGAGAGCCAGGCCTAGAGACGGGAGGTCCTAGGTTCAAATCCGGCCTCAGACACTTCCCAGCTGTGTGACCCTGGGCAAGTCACTTAACCCCCATTGCCCACCCTTACCACTCTTCCACCTATAAACCAATACACAGAAGTTAAGGGTTTAAAAAAAATTAAAAAAAAATATGGAGGGCAACTGGGTGGCACAGTGGACTTAGAGATGGGAGGGCCTAGGTTCAGGCCTGGCCTCAGTCACTTCCTAGTTGTGTGGCCCTGGGCAAGTCACTTAACCCCATTGTCTATCTGTTACTGCTCTTCTTCCTTGGAGCCAATACACAGTATTGATTCTAAGATGGAAGGCGAGGGTTTAAAAAACAAACTTATTTTCACATATAAAATCTTATCAGATTATTTAACATCTCATGGAGGGGGAGAGAGAGAGAGTTTGGAATTCAAAATTAAAAAAAAAAAGAATGTTAAAAGTTGTTTTATACATCTAAATGGATAAAATATTAAAAACATAAAAAATAGGCATTTATTAAGTACCTACTGTATGCCAGGCAGGCATAGGGATGCAAAAAAACCCAAAACAAACCCTTGTTCTCAAGGAGCTTACTATGGGATGACAACATGCAAAAAGGGGGCATGAGGGGGTTCCCCCCCCCCAAAGGCATTTTGTTCTGAGCAGTTGAAAATAAGCGCAGTTGCAGATGGAGAGTGGAGTGAACCTCCAGGCTGATTCTGCCCCCCATAAAGGAGAACTTTGAGAGGAGCTGAGAGCTCCCCCTTCCAGGCTTCCAATCAGAGGAGAGGAGGAGGCAGGAGGCTGAAGGGGGCGGGAAGCTGTCTAAGTTTCTAAGGTTGAGTTAGCAGCCTGGTGTGCTAAGACGTGAAGTGATCAGCTTATCTTAGGAGAGGCATATGTAACTGGGTTATGCCATTGCTTGAGTCGTGCTTAGTTTTTGTTTTTAAAACGCTCACCTGCCATCTTATAATCAATACTAAGCATCAGTTCCAAAGCAGAAGAGTGGAGCGGTAAGAGCTAGGCACTGAAATACTTGCCCAGGGTCGCATAGCTAAGAAGTGTCAGCTACATTTGAACCCAGGGCCTTCTGACTCTCAAACCACTGAGCCACCTAGCTGCTCCTCCTTGTGTCTTTGAAGGAAACCTTGAGCAAAAGATCTAGGTGCAAATTTTTATTTACTTGTTTCCCTCCTAGTGGCCAAAAAAGTCACATCTCCCATTTAAACCACATTTAATCCCTCAGAATTGTCCATTTTATCTTCTGTGATTCTTTTCTTTGTTTGGTCATCGACTCTTCCCCATTCACACATCTGAAAGGTTTTTTTTTTGGTCCTAATTTATCCACGTGGAGCTTGTTTTGATATATGGTGGAATATGTTGGTCTGTCTCTGGTTTCTGCCAGATTGCTCTCCAGTGGGACAGAAGTGGATCCTTCAGATTGGGGGACTACATGATCATTACAGATTGTTGGCTCCCCTTTGACTTAGTATTATAAAAGACTGACTTAAATAATCACTGCAGCTCCTAAAGGAAGAAGCCTTCCCTCCAAGCTTCAGTGGCCCTACTTTGAAACATTTTTTAGTTAGGAGTTGGATATAAATTCTCCCAATAGGCTCCGGGTCTTATGAGTGCCTTGACCTGGGAAAGGTATGAATCACGTATTTAGGCTGGCCCTGTGGCAGGAGCTCGTCACAACTCCCTCCCCATTGGTATAGCCACGACAGATGAGGGTGCCACGGTAAATGGAGCTCTGGCCCTGGAGTCAGGCAGATCTGAGTTCAAATCCAGCCTCGGATACTTCCTGTGTGACTTTGGGCAAGTCATTTTAACTTCTTTCAGCCTGTTTTCCCATCTGTAAAGTAGAGATAATAATAGCACCTCCCTCAACGAGTTGTTGGAAGATCAAACGCCATACTCTTTGTCAAAGTGCCTTGCAAACCTCAGAGCATATATAAGTGCTAACTATTAGTAATAATAATAAAATGAAAGACGTCTTCAGAGCCCTGCCCTGTCCTGTCCCATGGTGAGGCCTCGCCCATCTCTTTTCCTTTCTCACCCAGTGCTGTAAAATAGCTCATCAAACACTCCTTGAGGAGGGCCCTTTCCAAGCATTAGCCAGAGAGGCTCTCCCTCTGCTCGCTTATTTGAGCTGGTGCCCACTCCCTCCTCCTCTGGGCTCCTGGCTCCGGCTGCTCCCTCTCTACTCCCTGCCTTTGCTTTTGGAGAATTGTAGCTATCCCGAGACGATGCAAGATAGTCAGATGGGGCTCCTGCTGCAGGACCCTTCTCTGTGCTTCTTCATCTTTTGTGGCCCAGTGGCCATTCCTTTTTTTTTTTTTTAAACCCTTAACTTTTGTGTATTGGCTCCTAGGTGGAAGAGTGGTAAGGGTGGGCACTGGGGGTCAAGTGACTTGCCCAGGGTCACACAGCTGGGAAGTGGCTGAGGCCAGATTTGAATCCAGGACCTTCCGTCTCTAGGTCTGATTCTCAATCCACTGAGCTACCTAGCTGCCCGCCCCCCCCCCCCCCCCCCAGTGGCCATTCTTGTGCCTTTTGTGACTTAATATTGGAGTGGTGCATATGTGAATGTATTTCAAAACACTGCCACAAGACTCTTTAACAATCCTTATCTTCAGGGGGCAGCTGAGTAGCTCAGTGGATGGAGAGTCAGACCTAGAGACGGGAGGTCCTGGATTCAAATCTGGCCTCAGACACTTTCCAGCTGTGTGACCCTGGGCAAGTCACTTGACCCCCATTGCCCACCCTTACCACTCTTCCACCTAGGAGCCAATACAAAGAAGTTAAGGGTTTAAAACAAAACAATCCTTATCTTCCATCTTAGAACCAAGACCTGAAGGATGGTGAGGGCTAGGCGGTTGGGAACAAGTGACTTGTCCAGAGTCACACAGCTAGGATGGTCAGATTTGAACCTGGGACCTCCTGTCTCCAGGCCTGGTTCTGGATCCACTGAGCTGTCTAGTTGTCCCAGCAAAACTCTTTAACATTAAGGGAAAGGCTAACAACCCTGGAGAAGGCGACTTTCTAAGGTCTCGTATGCATATTAAGGTTTAATTGAAAAAATCACGTCAGTTTTTACATTTCAGGGATCTGATTGTTGCTTCTGGGTCAAGTGTAGCCAGTCTAATTCAGTGGACAGTGCCTTGGCCTGGATTGGGAGTTCGGTTGGTATAGGGGGAAAAGCACCAGTTTGGCAGTCAGAGGTCATGGGTTCAAATCCTAGGTCTGCTCTTAACTATATTAGTTATCTTGGACAAATTGTAACCTTGCTCCAGGCCTTGATCTCTTCATCTGTAAAGTAAGGGACTTGGACTAACTGACCCCAAGTCCTTTTAGATCTCAGATCACATCTTGACCTCTCCCAGTGCCAGGTCTGACGTTAACTTAGTGGATCTGTGGCCGGTCACTTCCCTGTGGAGGGCTTTCATCTGCTGTCAAGTGAGGGTACCTGGCCCTGGAATCCCCAGCGTGGGCCTTTTCGGAGCAAGCAATTCAGTGATGCCCAGATAGCCTGTTGGGGTCATTTCTCACGGGACTGGGGAAACCTAGTAACTGTTGTGGGTACACAGAGACGATCCAATGACCGTACATGCTCCTTGGCCACGAAATGACAAAGTATTGAAGTTTATCAATGGCTTTTGATCAAGGCAGTCTCCAACTACTTTGTAAGTTGTTTTTACATTTTAAATTACAGGTCCACCACTAGCTCTGGCAAGACTTCTCTCAGGTGAGTAGGTTCTCCTGCAGATGGATCCCTTTCACGTGCTAGTCTTCAGCATTCGTAGTTTCAGGAACGTGACCTGGGCTTGTCTTCAAAGGGGTCTTTCTGCTCTTTCCTCCTTTCCTTCCTCCCATCTCCCGAGGGGGCCAGCTTCATACAGTGTCATTAGTTGAGAGGGAAGCTTTCTGATTTTTTGGATCCAGGGCCTATTGACCCTTCTTATTAAGGGAACAGAAAACTTTGGCTCTAGACTGCTCTCGCACCCAGGTGACGACTAGGGGCTTCACCTAACTGGGCTTCATTCTTCGCCTTTGCTAAAAGAGAAGATTGATTTTTGAGCCTTTTTCCAGTTCTAAAATTGTCATGATTTGTTAAGTTCACCAGCAGAACATGGAGGTATGGGACCAGGGTTCAAAGCCTGCTTTTGCCACCTTTAAGTCCTTGAGTGAGTCACCGAATTTTGCCGAGTCTTAGTTTCCTGCTCTGCAAAGTGAGGGGGCTGGACTAGGTGATCTTTTAGGCTCCTTCCAGGCCTAAATCTCTGATCCTAAGAAATCTGGCAGGCAGAGCTGTAGCTCAGGACAGCAGACTGAGCAGGGTCAGGAAGCCCCGAGGCCAAATTCTTCTCTGACATTTCGCAGGTGTCACCCTGTGCAAGTCATATCACCTCTGGGAGATCAGATGACTTCTGAGGTCCCTTTTATCCTTCTGGATTAGCTTGGCACATAGTAATGCTTAAGAAATGTTTATTGAATGAATAAATGAATGAATGGACTAATAAACAGGCTGTTGAAGTCCTTCTAACTTGGAGAGTCAATGGGTTCTTGAGTCCCTTCCTTCGAAAGGTCAGTCATGGTAGGCAGCTAGGTGGTTCAGTGGTTTGGGAATCAGGCCTACAGACGGAGGTCCTGGATTCCCAAATCTAACTTCAGATATTTCCTAGCTGCGAACCCTGGGCAAGCCACTTTATCCCCATTGCCTAGCCCTTATTGGAACCCATACCAGTATCAATTCTAAGAGGGAACGTAAGGTTTGGAAAAGAAAAGTCAATCATAATCATCTAAATGGAGCCATTTTTACAGGATCCTTCTGGTGCTCTGAATGGCTTTGCTCCAGCAGTGGTCTTTAGCAGAGTGTAATTAGTGACCCAGGTAGCAGGTTTCTTGCTGAGTTGTGGCAGCAGCAGCAGCAGCAGGGCAGGGGTGGCGGTTTGCACCCCTTCCTTTGTGTGGCCTCCCCCCCCCCCAGTCAGATCCTCTTCCTGTCCTGATAGTGGTTGTCATGCTGCTCCAACTTAATTATTTGAGGACAGAGGGAGGCAAAGTTAGAGCTTCCTGATTCTTCCTCTTTTCCAGCATCTTGCTAGAAGCATCATATTCACAGCCATTTCAGTATTTAGAAAAGTTCCTGATTCTAGCTCAGGAGGTGGAGGAAAAGAGCAGGTCCTCCTTTGGGCTGTGTAGATCACCCAGCACTCCTTTCTGTTTTGGTGGACATTTGGCCACAAGCCACCTTAGCCTACTGGTGGCCAACTGCTTGGTGGCGCACGACTCCTCTGAGTCTGGTTGTATGCATCTTTGGGAGACGGCAGGTGCCCTCCTTGGGGCCCTTCTAGTTGGGTGGGAAGGGCCCATAGTCACACGCATCCTCCTGAGACTTTGGATCCAGCAAACAGGTGGGAAGAAGGACAGACAAACCAGTCCCAATTTATGGTCATCTCCTACTCCTGGAAAGGGCACCATCCTAGGAATTCTAGACTAACTTTCCCAAGATCCTCTCTTAGGGAGATGGGAGAGAGAGTTTGCCTCTGTTTCCCCGGTCTGTCTCAGTGAAAGCAAACACTGGTCTCATGTGAACACAAACATAAACAGACTCCCTGAGTGTCTTCATTTCTTTGTGGGCAAATGTCGAAGAGAAATTGATGGAGACATTTTAAGGAACATACTCAATCTCCCAGTGGTGTGCCCACAGGAGACCCAGTGAGCTTACATTACATGTCAGAGTGCCCAGACCCGCCATCACAGGGGAAAACCATATCTAGAGAAGGAATCAACATATTGGATTCAGGGCCACAGGACTTCTTGGTTTCAAAAGGAAGGCATCCCCAAGATTGGTTCAGTGTGAGGTTGAGTCTGGCCCACAAGACCACTTAACAGGAATAAACTCTGAATTATCGTAGCAATGCCCCCAAAGCCCATTGGAACGAGGGAGGCTGGCTCCTTATCGCCCTCAAGATCCAGGCGAGAGGAAGGTTGTGTCTCTGAGACAGCGCCTCAGCCCCCTGGCAATGCAGCTTTCCAAAGCTTCCTCCACCGAAAATAAGGAGGGGAGTCTCAGTTAACTGCAGATTCCTGCTTGAGGGGTTTGTGGAAGGCTTTTACCTGAGGGTGTGTGGGGGGAACCAGGAACAGTCCGGGCCTTCCCGTCCTCCAATTTGTACCCCACATGCTATTTCTAACTTTGGACCAATTCTCTAAAATGCTTAGGGGAATACCATTTAGTGACTACTAACACGCTGTTCTCTCCCTCTTCGTATGATGCACTAAAGGCTCATCGATCAGAGTGACGCTTTTTAGACAGTTGGAGCATTTCCTCAAGTCGAGATCATTTTCCTGACGAAAACCAGTTGCTTTCGATAAGCCAAATAATTGTTTTAAAGCCGCGCTTGGGAATAAAGTGGCTTCAGAATTGCTAAGTGTAAAGAAACCTCTTCCACTGGGAGAAATATGGTGTTGCTGGTGGCTACAGATATCTGGCCAGCCACAAGCATTTCTTCACAATCCTTCAGTAAGCCCCAGCTGCACGGCAGCTGCTGTACCAAATGCTGAGGATGCACAGATATAAGTGAAACGATTCCTGCCCCCAAGGGGCTTCCGTTCGAATGAAGAAGACCTGCACGTCTCCGTGTGCCTGCCAAACATAGACACCAGGAATCGAGGGCAGCCGGGGGAAGGAGGGCCTGAGGCTCTGGGCTGGAGGGACAGAGAAGGGCTGCTTTTACGAGGGCCTTCTTCAGTTGAGTTCCAAGAGTAAGTTCCAAGATGTCGAGGTGTGGAGGGAGAAGAGCATGTCAGGGATGGAGACGGCCAGAGAATACTATGGCGGAGAAGTGGATTGATCTACCCAGTGCTGGGGAGTCATGTAGAGCATCTTGGGAGCTTCTACCTGTAAATGGTAGGGGCTAAAGAGGAATTGCCCTTGCCCGAAGTTCTTGTGATCAGTCATTTGAGAAAGCCACATTTCCCTGTTTTGTGTCATAAGTGGCCTAGGCACCAACCAGAATTAAACACGTCTGCACATAAAACTGCTCCGACATGTGTATGGCATGACATCGAAATCGATGTGAAGAAAGATGTGTTACTGGGTAAGCCTGTTGGTGGCAGTGGCCCATTATTAGAGATTTTTAGTAACTGGTAGGGTTGTTTTTTTAAACCCCTACTTTCTGTCCTAGAATTGATATAGGTATCTATTCAAAGACAGAAGAGCAGTGGGGCAGCTGGGTGGTTCAGTGGACTGAGAGCCAGGCCTAGAGACGGGAAGTCCTGGGTTCAAATCTGGCCTCAGACACTTCCAGCTGTGTGACCCTGGGCAAGTCACTTAACTTCCATTGCCTGGTCTTTACCATTCTTCTGCCTTAGAACCAATATACAATATTGGTTCTAAGACAGAAGGTAAGGGTTTAAAAAAATATTAAAAAAAAAAAAACAAAAAAGAAGATCGGTAAGGGCTAGGCAATTGTATTTAAGTGACTTGCACAGGTTTATCAGCTAGGAAGTATCTGAGGTGAGATTTGAACCCAAGTTCTCCTAATTCCAGGCCTGGTACTTTATCCACTGGGCTACCTAGCTGCCCTGGACAGGTAAATTAAAAAAAAAAAATGAAAATGGTATAATGTGAGCGAACAGTATTGATTCTGTATTCTCAGAGCTCTGTGGGAGTTGGCTGAAACACAAGCACTTGTTAAAAATGGGACGGGCTTCTCTTGCAGTTCAAACACATTTCATGCTCCACAGACAGTCCTTGGGACAAGAAATGGAAGTAAAGGGCCTCAGTTATTCGGTTGTTAGAATACTAATCAAGTTGATGAAAAACCATCCATTAAAAAGAAGATTCTTGGCAAAATTGTGTGATGATGATGATATGTATGTGTGTGTGTGTGTGTGTGTGTGTGTGTGTGTGTGTGTGTGTGTGTTTGGGGGAGGGACTAGCATAGGGAGCTTTAAAAAAACCATGTTTATACATTTCCCAGGTATCCTCTCCCTGCTTCCAGAAAGCCGTTCCTAATATCTAAGAATGAATGAGAAAAAACCAAACACTTCAGCAAAACTAAAGAACACCTCAGAGACTTCTGTCTTCCTAGGCCAGTCCTCCATGTTTCCCCAGCCCGGCAGGGAAGCCAGGGGAGGGAAGTGCCTTCTTGGATCTCTTCAAGCCCCTGTCATTGGGCAGCATCCCCTTCCCACTGATTGGCTCTTCTCTCCAATTACATTGGTACAGTGAGTGTGGGTGCTACTTCCCTGATTTTTTGCTCTCCAGTTGAAGAGTATAGAGAAACGGGTAGATACCCAGAGTGCCATGGGGAGGATTTATAAGCAGGGTCCTTCATTGCTGGCTTCGGATGGACTTTGTGAGTGTTTGAAGTAAAAGAAGAAATTGCCCTTTTTCTCAGTGATAAAGATGGAGCAAATCTACCCTATAACAAACATGTCCTCCCCCAATTTGAGTGTGGGGGTAAATATTTTTTAAAAACGGAGTATTATAAACCAACATGAGGTTCCTCAATCAAGTCAGCAAGTGTTTATGAAGGGCAGGGTGTGTACCGGGTACTGTCCTAGGTGCTGGTATTCAAAGAAAGGCCCCAAAGAGCCCTTGTTCTCCAGGAGCTCCCAGCCCAGCGAGCGATGCAGTGCATCTGTAAGACAGAGACAGAAAAGGTTAGAGCTCTGGAGAGTGACTACAAAATCGGATTTCCCAGTTTAAAAAGCCAAAGCAAACCTCTCCTGCAAATGAAAGGGAAGAGTAAAGCTGTGCTTCTTCATCACTTGCCTGGTCTTCAGAAGGAATTCTCATTTATTTTATAGACCTGGCTATTTCTCTTTCTAACTCTGAATGGCCAAGGCTCTCATTAACCACAGTCAGGTGACTTGCCCAGGGTCATACAGCAAAGAGTGTCTTGAGGCTGGATCTTCCCATTGTCTTTCTCCATCTGAAAAGAGTGACTACTCTTTGGAGAATGTTTAGAGAAACAGGAGTTGGCCTCTAAAAATCTTTGAGTTTTTGCTACTGGTGGAAGACAAAGTTTATCAGGCAAAGTAACAGCATCTACTTTATAGGGTGCTCATGAGATCCCAATGAGATAGTGAATGTAAAGCGCTTGGCTGGTCTTGAAGCCCTATAGAAATGCAAGTTTTACATGGAGTATTTGACTTAGTTTCTTTTATTTATTTTTTCTTTTCTTTTTCTTTTTTTTAAACATTTATTATTATTCATTTTTAACATGGTTACATGATTCATGCTCCTACTTTCCCCTTCACCCTCCGCAATTCTCCCAACCATGGCCGAGATACATTTCCACTGGTTTTATCATGTGTCATTGATTAAAACCTATTTCCAAATTGTTGATAGTTGCATTGGTGTGGTAGTTTCGAGTCTACATCCCCAATCATGTCCACCTCAACCCATGTGTTCAAGCAGTTGTTTTTCTTATATGTTTCCTCTCCTGCAGTCCTTCCTCTGAATGTGGGTAGCATCTTTACCATAAATCCCTCAGAATTGTCCTGGGTCATTGCATTGCTGCTGGTACAGAAGTCTATTACATTCGATTTTACCACGGTGTATCAGTCTCTGAGTACAATGTTCTTCTGGCTCTGCTCCTTTCGCTCTGCATCAATTCCTGGAGGTCTTTCCAGTTCACATGGAATTCCTCCAGTTTATTACTTCTTTGACCAGCATATACCACAATTTATTCATCTATTCCCCAATTGAAGGACATACCCTCCTTTTCCAGTTTTTTGCCACCACGAAAAGCACAGCTATAAATATTTTCGTACAAGTCTGTTTATCTATGATCTCTTTGGGGTACAAACCCAGCAATGGTATGGCTGGATCAAAGGGCAGGCATTCTTTTATAGCCCTTTGAGCATAGTTCCAAATTGCCAGCCAGAATGGTTGGATTAGTTCACAACTCCACCAGCAATGCATTAATGTCCCAATTTTGCCACATCCCCTCCAGCATTCATTACTCTCCCCTTCTTTCATTTTAGCCAATCTGCTAGGTGTGAGGTGATACCTCAGAGTTGTTTTGATTTGCATTTCTCTAATTATTAGAGATTTAGAACACTTTCTCATGTGCTTATTGATACTTTTGACTTCTTTACCTGAAAATTGCCTATTCATGTCTCTTGCCCATTTATCAATTGGGGAATGGCTTGATTTTTTATACAATTGCTTTAACTCCTTGTATATTTGAGTAATTAGACCCCTGTCAGAGTTTTTTGTTATAAAGATTTTTTCCCAATTTATTGTTTCCCTTCTGATTTTGGCTGCATTGTTTTTGTTTGTACAAAAGCTTTTTAGTTTAATATAATCAAAGCCATTTAATTTACATTTTGTAATTTTCTCTAACTCTTGCTTGGTTTGAAAATCTTTCCTTTCCCAGATACTATTCTGTGTTCACTTAACTTATTTATAGTTTCCCTCTTTATATTCAAGTCATTCACCCATTCTGAATTTATCTTGGTGTAGGGTGTGAGATATTGATGTAAACCTAATCTCTCCCATATTGTTTTCCAAATTTCCCAGCAGTTTTTGTCAAATAGTGGATTCATGTCCCAGAAGTTGGGCTCTTTGGGTTTATCATAGACTGTCTTGCTGATGTCATTTACCCCAAGCCTATTCCACTGATCCTCCCTTCTGTTTCTTAGCCAGCACCTTATTGTTTTGATGACCACTGCTTTATAGTATAGTTTAATATCTGGTACTGCTAGGTGACTTAGTTTCTTTTAGAAGCAGTTCTCTGAGAAGAACCAGCCATGGGAAGCCCTCCCTGGTGATGTTATTAGTATCTGCTACCTGAGAAAGGACGCCATTCTAGAACGCTGCCATCAATTCAGGAACACCCTGGAATAAATTTGTATTTTGTTAATCCCAGCAGTGTTTCTGTACATTGAAAAATAGCCGCCCCTTATCTGTTGTCAGCAATACCACGATCCAAGGCAGTTCCCAAAGGACTCGTAAAAAATATGCTCCCCCTCTAGAGAAAGAATGAATGGAGTCTGAATGCAGATTGGAGCAGACCGTTCTTCACTTTATTTTCTTCATGAGTGTTTTCTCATACGTGTAATGGGGCTTCCTTCACCACATGACATATCTGGAGATACATATGGCACGATAATACACGTAGAGCCTGCATCAGAGTGTTCGCTGTCTCAGGGAGGGAGGAAAGAGAGATTCGGATCACGAGATGTCAGAAAACAAATGCTAAAAATTGTTTCTACATGCAATTGGAGGAAAAATACAATAAAATATCAAGGAAAAAGAGTCAGCCGTCTTTCTATGAGCGTATTCTTCAGCGTAGAGAGAGCACGTTTGCCAACTACCGAAAAAATGGAATGAGATCGTATTTGCAGTGCGTGTCTAGGCCAACCCTCTCATCTTATGGACGAGGAGAGACGTGGAGAGAGCACGCCACTCATTGGCAAACGTGGCCCTTGGACCACGTCCCTTTTGTGGGTGCTTCGGAGATCCGCTGTCCAAGGTCTCTCAGATGGCTGTGTTGGTTTTTGATCCCAGTGGAAAAAGGAGCAGATGTATGGACTTTGGTCTTTGCTGTAGCAGAGAATATGGGATAAAGAGAACCTGGCCTTTTGGGGTCCTCGAAGGCAAAAATCTATAGTCCATGACTCCTGCCTATGCTTTGGATGGAAGTATGGAATGGGAGTAATTCATGAGTGGAATAAAGTTCAGGAAGTGACGAATAATCCACTAAAGCAGAAGTAATTGATGACAGTGGCTCGTAGCTAGAAGGAATCTTAAAAGCTGAGCTTTTTACGTTAAGCAGGTGTATATGCTTCACCCGTCTACTCCTGGTGTATGTAGTCATAAGGCACAGTGGATAGATGCCTGGAATCAAGAAGACCTAAACTCAAATCTGCCCTCGGGTGCTTACTAGCTGATCCTGGGCAAGTCACTTAAATGCTGTTTGCCTCAGTTTCCTCACCTGTAAAATGGAGATAATAAGAGCACCTGAGGCTCACATGAGACTATGAATGTAAAACAATTAGCAGAGTGCCTGGCATATAGTAGGTGCTATATAAATGTTGGCTGGCGGGTAGCTGGATGGCTCAGTGAATTGAGAGTCAGGTCTAGAGATGGGATCCTAGTTCTAGGTTCAAATCTGGCCTCAGACATTTCCTAACTGTGTGACCCTGGGCAAGTCACTTAACCCCCATTGCCTAGCCCTGACTGCTCTTCTTCCTTGGAACCAATACACAGTATTGATTCTAAGACAGAAGGTAGGGGTTTAAAAATAATGTTGCTTGTTATTGTTAGTCAAGGGCTGCTTGCCTGCTGTCCTCTTTTCCATTCTTAGAGTGGTATTCTTCCTCAGGCTTAAATAAACTATTTTGTTGCAGCTGAATTCTATTTTCGGGCTCCATTTCATTCTCTGTGAAGATGGGAAAATTTTGATTATGAAAATTTCAGATACAGTAGACTGACTAATAATACAGTGGCTCATTCTGATGTGATTGCTCACTCTTTTTTTTTTTTTAAACCCTTAACTTCTGTGTATTGGCTCCTAGGTGGAAGAGTGGTAAGGGTGGGCAATGGGGGTCAAGTGACTTGCCCAGGGTCACTGTTCTCTTTTTTAATAAAACCCTTATCTTTTGTATTAGAATCAATACTAATGAGATCAGTTCTAAGGCGGAAGAACTGTAAAGACCAGGCAATTGGGGTTAAGTGACTTGCCCTGGGGTCACACAGCTAGGAAGTTTTTGAGGACAAATTTGAACCCAGGACTTCGTTCTCCAGACCTGGATCTCTATCTGCTAAGCCACTTAGCTTCCCCTATGAAGTGATTTCAGGTGTCTTCTGGATTTCCTTCAAGGATGGCAGAGCAGTGAGAACACTGGATTGTCATCAGAGAACTCTGGCTCTGCTGTTTATTACTGAGTTCCCTGAACCTCGGTTTCCTCATCTATAAAATGGGGACACTAATACATATGGTACCTTCCTTAGAAGACAACGTATGGAAAACACCTTGTCAGCCTTAGCACGGTTTGAAAATGCCAGCTGTTCCTTTTACTTGTCTGACCTGGGGTAGATGACTAGGTTTATTGGGCACTGGTTTTCTCATCCGGAAAAGATGATTGGATTGGATGATCTTTGAGATCACTTCCAGGTCTAAATCCTGAGTTGGGCAGAGAGGAGAGGAAGGAGCATCTGGTTCCTGCTTGCGGACAAAGTTTCAGCTTGTCACCAGCTTCCAAACACATTGCGCGCTGAAGTGTACTTGGCAGTTCTTTGGAACTTGATACGTTTTCCCATTAAAACAATGTTCTGAAGAGTGACTAATTTAGCCGGCTGGCCCTCTAAATTGTATTTAATTCTGTGTGCTGATAATAACAAGTTCTATAATAAATAATGACACTGTTGCAATTCCAGCTATTGAAACTGAAAAGCCAATTCAGAAGTGCCGATCCCTTAGCAATGGCACGTTCATTTAGGACAGGGGTGGGCAACCTCTTTGGCTGTGAGAGCCATAAACGCCACATTTTTTAAAATGTAATTTTGTGAGAGCCGTACAGTGCTCACAGTGCCGCTCCTGTAACAGCGCCTGAAAAAAAATGGACTTCATGGCTCCTGCAGAATGAGCCATCCGTTGCCGACCCCTGGTTTAGGAAAGCCTTTGTTGGGCATATTCTCTCGATCTGAGCTCTATTGAGCTCCCGAGACAAACCAGGAAGCTGGCTCTGCCCAGGGCAGTTTGCCTTCAGTCAGGGTGTCCCTATTTAAGTCGATGCCAAATAAATATAAAAGGGTTAAGAAGGAGCCTGTGGAAACGTAATGAGATTCTGAAGAGGACTCGAGCATACTTTCAGGGGCTTTAAGGAGCGGGTTCTTGGCTCTCATCTTCAACATGGATGGCTTTTGGTTCTCATAATGGCGTAATGATGAACATTTCCTTGGAGATTGTATATTAAATTATAATGGTTTAGTAGTAAAGGTTGGAGGGAGAGAGAATGAAAACTCACCAGGTTGTCCACTGAAAAATTGCTTCCACGCTTCCCGGGATCCAGTTCCCGGCCAAGGCTCAAGGGGAGCATCAGGCGCTTCAGAGAAGGGAGAGAGAATGAGCTCCAGCTCGTGTTCAGGAAGAGTCCCTCACCCACTGCCCGTTTGGCCCATCTAAAAATGGATGGTCCCTTCTGCACCTTGAGTCTTGTTTCTCAGGATGTGGGCAGCACTTCATCACGGTCCTGTGGAGGCCTGGTTGCTCATGCTGTTGATCAGAATCCTTGAGTCTTTCAGAGTTGTAACTACAAATTATTTCCCTGTTTCTGCTTTCATTCTTCATCAGTTTATTCAAATCTTCTCAGGTTTCTCCGAAGCGGTTAGATTAAGCACCTACTGTGTGCCAGCCACTTTGTCCTTTGTCTTTTCTCATAGCATAATATTCCATCACATTCGTATATTGTAATCTGTCAAGCCATTCTTCCATTGGTGAGCACTCCCTTTGCTTCCTATTCTTTGCCATAATAAAAATATTTGTTCTAAATATTTTGGTACACGTGGGATCTTTTTCTCCCTTCTTTGATCTCTTTGGGGTTTGGGCCTCTCAGTGCTTTCACGAGGTCAGAAGTTATCCAGCGCATTATAACTTCTTTGGGGTGGTTCCAAGTCACTTCCCTCAGTGGCTGGACCAGCTCCGTCATCAGGGTTCAGCCTGCCAGTTTCCTGCAGCCCTTCCACTCAGCGTTCTTTTCTGTCAGTGTTTTTTTTTTTTTAAAACCCTTAACTTCTGTGTATTGACTTATAGGTGGAGGAGTGGTAAGGGTAGGCAATGGGGGTCAAGTGACTTGCCCAGGGTCACACAGCTGGGAAGTATCTGAGGCCGGATTTGAACCTAGGACCTCCCGTCTCTAGGCCTGGCTCTCAATCCACTGAGCTACCCAGCTGCCCCTCTGTCAGTGTTAATAGACTGATGGGTGTGAGGTGGAACCTCTGAGTTGCTTCAGGGCGCAGCTTTCTAAATATTAGTTTTGGCCCAGAGACAGTGTGGTGTAGTGGATAGTGCTGGGAAGATCCGGGTTCAGCTCTAGCCTCAGACGTGTACTAGCTGTGGGACCACGAACAGATCCCTTGTCCACATCTGCCTAAGCCGTACCTCCTAACCCAAAGCCAGGCAACGGCCTGCCTTTGTGGGAGTTCCCAAGCCCAGAATGACCGGTGCTGACGATGAACTTACATAAGTCCTTTGACTTAGTTTGGCCTCATTTATTTTCTGATGGTCTACCATTCCCTTTGATTGTTTTCTATTTAGTGTCCAGCATTTTATTCTATTTTATTAGGCCTTTCGGCTTTAGTATCAGTTCTAAGACAGAAGAGTGGCAAGGCTTAGGCACTTGGGGTTAAGTGACTTATCTAGGATCACACAGCTAGGAAGTATGTGGGGTCAGATTTGAACCGAGGTTCTCCTGACTCCAGGCCTAGGATTCTATCCACTGACACGTATGGCATTTTAAATACTTTTATTTTGATCTGATTTTTTACATTCTTAAGGTTACAGACCCATAGAATCTCAGCATTAGAAGGAACGTCCAAGTCTATTGAGGCCGAGTCAGCTCTGAAAAGTACCTCTATTGCCACAGATCCAACAAGGGTCCTCCGTCTGAAGACTGGAGAACCTTTTACTCCCCAGGCATCCCATGTCAGCTTTGGATACTGCACGGCCAGTCAGTCAACAGACATTTGTTAAGCACTCACCAATTCCTGCTCTCAAGCAGGTCATGATTGAATAGGGAAGACCCCATACAGGACAGTGAGAGGGACCTGCGTGAGGACCAGGAAGATGGCCATGAGATGGGATCAAAGAGCAGGGGAGAGGGGATAGAGACAAGAAGACTAGAAAGGTGGGAAGGGCTTTAAATGTCCGACAGATTTCCATTGGGTCATCCTCTCCCCTTTTCGTCTTTCCCCAGGCCAGTAACCCCCCTTGTGCTCCCTAATTTGTTGTGGCCTGTTCCCTTGCCAGGCCCAGCTCATTGTGAGCTCAAATGCTCCTGATGTTCTTTGTGTGAACTGGACCTCCTCTGTTTCCTGCCCCGGCTTTCTAGCTTCTGAACACGCCTTCTTACCATCGGGGCTGCTTGTGGAGTTCTCTGTGCGCCGACAGCAGCCTCCCTAATTGGCGTTCCTC
Source organism: Gracilinanus agilis (assembly GCF_016433145.1). Lineage (NCBI taxonomy): Eukaryota > Metazoa > Chordata > Mammalia > Didelphimorphia > Didelphidae > Gracilinanus > Gracilinanus agilis. The sequence continues at coordinate 780,277,858 of NC_058130.1, read as the reverse complement.
TTTGTTTCTTCAGATTTCATTCTTAGGAATTTCCCATCCATCCCGAGCTGACTCCCCCTCTAGAACATTAGTCCCTGGGATCCTCCCTCTCCTGGCTGGGAACCTTTGGAGATGCGCTCTTGTGATACGGACGGACCGGGTCAGACTTCCGTCTCCTCTGCCCCAAATGCTGTCAGGACAAAGGGTTGAGGTGGGAGGTAGGAAAGAGGTTAATTGCAATTCTCCAAGTTCCCCTCCAAGTTTCCATTTCAAGCAAAGGGGAGCGCCTCCCTGTTGGTGTGGTGGCTGGAGGGAATTTGATTTCCCCTTTTAAACTGTAGCCCAGGCCTCCAGCTTCATCCGGGTCTCTAATAGTGGCATTAGTCGTTGGTCTTGTCCAAAGCTTTGTGAGCCCAAGAGTTTCCTTGGCAAAGATACTGGCACAGTCATTTCCTTTTTGTTATTTCCTTCTCCAGTGGATTAAGACAGAAGTTAAGTGGCTCACCCAGGGTCACACAGCTAGGAAATGTCTGGGGTTAGATTTGAACTCGGGTCTTCCTGACTCCCGGTGCAGCGCTCTATCCACTGAGTCATCCGGCTGCCTCCTTTAATTTCTCTACATTGTCTTTGAAAGCCGTCCTTTACTTTCACACCTTATTCATTCAACAAATATCTATTAAATGGCTGCCTCCCATGGCCAGAGCACTGGTTGGTGCCAAGGGAATGAGAAAAAGTTTGGATAAGGAAAGGCCCTGTTCTCATGGTGCTTTCAGCCCAGCATGACCGAAATGCATGATGAGCAAAATCAAGTTAAGGGTCAGGTGAGATGTGGGGCTTAATTTGTTTTAAGGACTTTAAGCAACCACTGGTTTTATCAGCGCGGGTGCTCCTCTCCTCAGTCAGCTTAGTTCACACTTCCTCCATACCTTAGTAAACTAGTTTTTAAGTTCTGTTGTTAAAAAAAAAAATAAAAAATCTCCAGCCTTTTTTTTTTTTTTTTTTGATGAGTCTTTCTCAGCTGAGACTGGGCCTTGGACAAAGACTTTCTGTCTTTCATGAGATCTACCCCTGAAGTCTTTCCAGCTTGGAGATGGTGTTCTGATGGCTAAGCCTTTGAGACCCAGAGCTCATCCCCAGGTCATAATGAGGTATTGAAGAGACAGCCAAGTGTGGCTCACTGGAAAGAGCACCAGACGTAGAGTTGGGAGAAGCCGGGTTCAAATCCGGCCTCAGATACTTCTTAGATTTTTGACCCTGAACCCCTGTCGCCCAGCCCTTATTCTTCTTCTGCCATAGAATCAATACTTAGTGTCAATTCTAAGACAGAAGGTAAAGATGATTGAAAAACAACAACAACAAACGGTATTGAAGACTTGAGTGGAAGAATTCTGTTTTTGTTCTGAATGCATTGCTTTTCTTCTCGATCAACTTTGTGTTGTTCCTAAAGCCTTTCATTTCCTTTTTCTCTATAAGTCTGTTCATTTTGGAGTTCTGGGAACCAGGGCGTGATTCATAAGTCTGGTAGCCTTACTGGAGAGGTGGGAAAGAAATAGAATGGAGGAAGAACCAAGAGAAGTCTTTGTGTTATCAATAAAGTTAACTAAAAAGAATTATTTGATTTCCTCATGAAAAGGACCAGTGAGTTAACTGCCCAGTGCTTTACTCCCCTTCACAACCTTCTCCGTGCAACCACACAGGCCAGCCTGGTGCCCTCCATCTTGAACCCCACCTTCTAGAAGACTTCTCTTCCTCCAGGCTAAGTTCAAAGCCCTTTCCCTCCTCACTCATGAACTCTACAGCCTCCTCCAGTCGTCTTATTTTTTACTAGTTTGTGCCCCTGTGGGATTTCTCCATAGAAAGTCGTCTCCTTGAGGACAAGGACTAGCTCCCACATGTGCCTTCCTATCCCTAGCACCTGTACGGTCATAAAGGTGTTTATGGACTTCATTGAACTCAGGCTTCCTTAATCTGTTCCACCTGGTTCCCTTCTGGAGTAGTCAGTCACCCAGGCAGCTGCCTTTGCATGTGACCCCACCTCAGGTTTTCTCTGCCTCCTGAGTCATTTTGCCAATTTGTTTCTTGCAGAACTGCGGTGCAACCCGGGCCAGTTTGCTTGTCGCAGCGGTACCATCCACTGCATCCCCCTGTCCTGGCAGTGTGATGGCAGGGGGGCCTGCGAAGATGAGAGTGACGAGGTTGGCTGTCCAGGTGAGTGAGGAAAACTGTGGACAAACCTTAGTCTCGGTGCTCTAGAAGCGTGATCATACCGAGTGCCCAGACGTGACCTGTATGTGCTGGTGTCTGTACTTTGTATTTCATACTGAATACTATTCTCAAGTCCTAACTGCCCAACAACAGAATGATGGCACTTTGATATAACTACTCTATCGGAATTAGTTACACACTTTGAACAAATAACATTCATTATTTATTTACTCTGTGTTCTTTTCTGATCTGGAATAGGCTGCCTAGAGGTGAGTGGGTTTGCTTTCTTTAAAAAAAAAATCCTTACCTTCTGTCTTAGAATCGATACAAAGTAGTTCCAAGACAGAGGAGTTGGTAAGAGCGAGGCAGTTAGGTGACTTGCCTAGGATCACACAGCTGGGAAGTGTCCGAGGTCAAATTTGAACTCAAGACCTCCTGTCTCCAGGTCTGGCTCTATTATCCACTGAGCTACCTAGCAGCTTCCTTTTTTCTTTTAAACAAAAAAAAAAAATCACTGTTTTTTTCCCCCCTGTCAGTAAAGACGTGCCTTTTCATTTTCCTGTCCAGGCCTGGTCGCTTTGAGAACTAAAGAGAAATGAACTCTGTTACAGACATGTAGAGTCAATAAAAATAAATTTCCATATTAGCCATTTCCAGAAAAGCATGTCTCATTCTGTGCTCCTGAGTTCTTCATTTATCAGGAAGTCGGTAGCCTATTTCATCGTTAGTCCTCAGGATTGCTCATCGGTCAGTACTCATTCCACTGAGCAGAGCTCCGAAGTCTGTCGAAGTTGTTTGCTCTTACCACATTGATGGAATGAAAACAAATGGTTCTGCTTCTATTCCACTTCCCTCTGGATTGGTTCATACACGTCTTCCTAGCTTTCTCTGAAACCGTGTTCGTCATCATTGTTTATATTTATAGCACAGTTTTCCATCACGTTGATATCGAAAGACCACAGTCTGCTCATCCTTTCCCTACTTGATGGGCGTCCCCTCAGATTCCTGTTCTTCGCCACCTCAAAAATTGCTGCTATCATTGTGCATCCTTAGACTCCCATTTCCCTGTTGAATAAAATGTATTTCTGTACCCAGCTCTGTATGTGTGTACGTGTATTCTCCTTTCCTTTTATCTGTGCTGATGAGTCAGCTGCTCCTCCGATGCTTCCTCCTTGTTTCTATACATGTCTACTTGTGTGAGATCACTTTTTCTAAACTTCCTTCCACCCTCCCACTCCCCCTGGCTATTCCTCTTCCCCTTTCTTTGCATTCTTCTCTTAAGATCATTAAGGTAATGAGCTTCCCATCCCTGACTCTTCCAGGCACTGTCCTTTGCCTGGATGACCACTTGAAGGGGGTATTTAAAAAGTCTTAGGTTGTTACCCATCTCGAGTATTATGTTATCACAGAAAACTGTGATTGCTTAGTTCTGATGAAAGATCAGTGATTCAGGAGGACGGGCTAAAGGCAGACCACGGTCTTGTCTCGGTTCTGGGTAACATGACATGTTCCTCAGCTCCTCTGGGTCATCTCATTCTGGGACTGACCTTGGGCCCTCCATGAGACTCCCAGGAGGCAGAACACAGGAAGACTTTGCAGGGAGGCCCAGGTATGAACTCAGCCATGTAGGCCACAGTTCGGGAGCCCACCAAGCTCAGTATTGGCCACTGATTAGGTAATTTATGGTCACAGCAACTTATCCGAGTAGTCTGTTGAGTCTAGATCCAAGCAGGCACCTAGCAGGCCCTAATTAATTGTCTGTGTTCTGAGGACTGTGCCAGTATTCTCGAGGCCTTTTTTCTAGAGCTGTGGGATGAGGTGATTTTAGAGACTCCCTGAAACTTTTTAATATGTGACCCTGACTTTTCTCTCCCTGTTGGAAAGTGCTCTAATGCCATTTGAGAGCCCGTTCATGTCCCTTGATCATTTACCAGTTGGGGAATGGCTCTTATTTTTAGAAATTTGACTCCTATCCATATTCGGTATACGTTTGAGAAATGAGACCCGTATGAGAGAAATTTGCCATGAAGATTTTTGATATCATGTTATTGTCTGTGGCACTTTTTAGCATAATGTAGATTCTTGGTTATCTTTCTTTTTTTCTTTAACCTTTACCTTAGTCTTAGAACCAATATGAAGTATAGGTTCCAAGGCAGAAAAGTGCTAAGGGCCAGGTAATTGGGATTAAATGAGTTACCCAGGGTCATGTAGTAGAGTGTATGTCTAAAGTCAGATTCGAACCCAGCTCCTCTTCACTCTTTTCCTGGCTCTCTATTCATTGAGCCACCTACCTGCCTCCATGGTCTTGTCTTGGTTCTGGGTAACATGACATGCTCCCATCTCTCTTTTTTTTGTTTGTCTTTTTTTTAAACATTTATTAATATTTGTTTCTAACATGGTTACATGCTTCATGCTCCTACTTTCCCCTTCACCCCCCGCACTCCCCCCAGCCATGGCCGACGCCCATTTCCACTGGTTTTATCATGCCCCGTCTCTTTTAATTAGGTTTGTTTTTGCTTTTGCTTTGTCTGAGATCATAGTTGATCTTTCTGGACAAGTTTTTCTGTTTCGTGTGTATCTCGTACACAACATATTGGATTCGGGTTTCTAATCCATTCTGCTCTCTGCTTTTGTTTTATGGGTGAGCTCCTCCTAGTCACGTCCCAGTTATGATTACCAACTGTTTATTTTCCTCCATTCCAGATTTCTTCTTCTCTCTTTTTATCCCATCTCTCCTTGAAAGGCCTCCCTTAATCTGGCCTCCTTTTTGTCACCTCTCTCCCTTTCTCTCATTCCCTTCCCCTCCTGTTCCCTTACTGGGTAAGTTACATATCTATGCCCAGTGGAATGTATATATATCTTTTTTCCTCTTTAAACCAATTCTGATGAGAGTGGGGTTCATGCATTGCTCCCCATCCCCCCGTTTTCCCCTTCACAGTAAAAGCTCTTCCTTATGTGTCTCTTTTATGTGAGAAAATTATCCCCATTCCGTTCCACCTCTCTCTTCCCTCCTCCCCGTTCATCTTTCTTTCTCATCCCTTCATTTTTTTTGGAGATCATCTCAACTTAATGGACTCACACCCATGCCCCCGACTATGCAGAAATTTGCTGTAAAGGGGGCAGCTGGGTAGCTCAGTGGATTGAGAGCCAGGCCTAGAGATGGGAGGTCCTGGGTTCAAATCTGGCCTCAGACACTTCCCAGCTGTGTGACCCTGGGCAAGTCACTTGACCCCCATTGCCTACCCTTACCACTCTTCTGCCTTGGAGCCAATACACAGTATTGACTCCAAGATGGAAGGTGAGGGTTTTTAAAAAAAAAATAAGAAATTTGCTGTAAAGATTTTAGACATTATTTCATTGTCTCTGGTACTTTTTGGCATAGTGTGGTTTCTTTGGACCAGGATGGCCCTAATCATAGTAAAGTTCTTGGGCGTCACGTGTATCATCTCCCCACTGGGAAGTATCAACAGTTGGACTTCATTAATTCCCCTCTGATTTCTCTGTTATCTTTACCTTTTTGTGCTTTTCTTGAACCTTCTGTTTGCATGTCAGACTTTCTTTTCAGCAGGAATTTGACTTGAGGTGCTATTTTAGAGTTGTTCAAGGGGAAGATTGAGAGAGTTCAGCTGGGCTGTCTCTGACCCGCCCTCTTGGCTCTGCCCCCTCCATGCGTCCTGAATCTCTTTGGAATGACTGTTGCTGGACAGAACAAGTGTGCCTCGATCCACCAAATGCCAACAGGATCATGGTGCTGTGGGTGTTTGACCAGTTGCTGTAGATAATTCTGGCTCCCGAGCCCAGGCGGGATGGATAATTCATGCAGCTGCTGCCCTCTAGCCCTTCTCATTGGACTTCTGGAGTGTTCTTTCAGTTGTAACTGCCTATGTCTGGAGGCTTTTCCCCTTTAAATTCTTACCTTCAGTCTTTAAGAAAAAAATAACCCTCACCTTTCATCTTAGAATCCATACTAAGTATCAGCAAAAGTGTGGTAAGGGCTAGGCAATGGGGCTTAAGTGACTTGTCCAGGGTCACATAGCTCACAAGTATGTGGAGTCAGATTTGAACCCAGGACCTTCCATCTCCAGATCTGGCTCTCTATCTATTGAGGCACCTGTCTGGAGGTTTTGAGGAAGGGCCATTGAAGGGCTACGTTCTTCTCCAGGAAACCTTTCTTGAGCCCTCCTTGCTCAGGCCTCCCCTGCCCCACTTCCCCCAGCTGGACATGAGCCTGCCCTTCCCACGCTTCTCATAGCCCACTTGGGGTCTTGCTCTTTTGCTGATGCTTTCTGCCTTGTGTTAGGAACTCCCTAAGAAAAAATCGCCAGGACCAGATGGATACACAAGTGGATTCCATCAAACCTTCGAAGCACAACTAATCCCAATACTATACAAACTGTTTGACATAATAATAAGCAAAGAAGGAGCTCTAGCAAACTCCTTTTATGGTACAAATATGGTCCTGATCCCAAAGCCAGGCACACCACATCAATAATATGTAAATAAGTCTTGATCGATGACACATGTTAAAACCAGTGGAAATGCGCGTCGGCCATGGGGGGGGGGGAAGTAAGAACGTGAATCAGTTAATCACGGAAAATTTTTCTAAAAAAATAAAATATTTAAATCTTAAAAAAAAAGAAAGAGTTAATGAACTCGCCAGTCAGGCTGCGCTAGAAAAACAATTGTACAACCTCAGCCCTGGTGGCGCTGCGTCATTTCTCTGGGGAGAGAACTCTTGCCATGGTACATTCTCCTCTTCTAGCGTGTTAACCACCAGAGGCTGCAGTTGTAAATACGAGCTTGGTAACGAAGTTCCTTGAGAGCTGAGTTTGGTTATTCCCCTCGTCTAGAGGAGGAAACAGAAGGCTTTTGCTGACTTTCCTGTAATTACCTAAAACAGAGTTCTGGCAGTTTGCATTGCAACGAAAACCCTCCAGTTCCTGTGCTCCCAAGGTGTCCTCCCTCCCCTTTAAAAAAGGGAAGAGAGCCCATTTGTACACATATTTCCAGCAGCTCTTTTTATTGGGAACTGAACAATGCCCATCCATTGGGGACAAGTTGTGGTGTATGATTGTGATGAGCAGGGGGCTCTCAGAGAAGCCTGGATAGCTTTACATGAACTGATGCAGAGTGAAGTGAGCAGAACCAGGAGAACTTGTACCTACTAACAGCAGTGTCATCTGATGAACAAGCTTGAAGGACTTCGTTCTTCTCAGCAGTGCAGTGATCCAAGATGATCCTAGAGACTCCTGGTGAAAAATGCCATCCATCTCCAGAGGAAGAACTGATGGAGTCTGAACATTCTCTGTTTCCCTTTTTTGTTCGTTTGCTTGAGCTCTCTTCCACAGAATGACTGCTATGGAAACCGTTTTCCATGATTGCATAGGTAGAAGCTACAGGAGATGGCTTACCATCTCGAGGTGAGGGAGGGTAGGAAGGAGGGAGAGAATTTGGAACTCAAAATACAAAAAGATGCACATTAAAAATCATTTTTACATGTAATTGTGGAAAAAATAAAATATTATAAAACAAATCAAAATAAGAGGCAGCTCGATAGCTCAGTGGATTGAGAGCCAGCTATGGATATGGGAAGTCCTGGATTCAAGTGTGGCCTCAGATACTTCTTAACTGTGTAACCCTGGGCAAGTCACTTAACTCTGCCTCGCCCATACACTTCTACCTTGGAAATATTACTTAATATCTATTCTAAGACAGAAGATAGGGGTTTAACAATAAATAAAATAGATATTCTTTTGCTTGACCATTCTGTGAGAATGAGGAGATGCTGTCACTTTTTCCTCTGACTCTCTTCCCAATGGACACCTCACCAATAGTGTTGGGAACTGGTTTCTGTCACTCATCATCAAGAAATAATGGAGGATTGCTTGGTTGTCATAACTCCTACCTCCCATGGAAGTCTGCTCTGGAATTCAGAGTCAGAGGGGGCCTCCAGGAGCCCTGCGCTTGACCCCTTGATTCCTCTTGTGCTCCCAACCAAAAACACATGAATCCTCTAGAGTCTGACCCACAAGTGACAGCCTCTGGTTCTGGGTGAGGGTTACTCACCTTCCAGAGGCTCAGAGAGGTCAAGTGACTACCCAGGGGCCCACAGCTAATGGGTATCAGAGCTTGTGTTCATACCCACGGCTCTCAGCTTCTCACACTCACTTACCCACTGTCCAGGCAGGATAGCCCAAATGTCCACCTTATTTGTTGTTCAGCTGTTTTCCATCATGTGCAGCTCTATATGAGCCCCCTTTGGGGTATTCTTGGCAAAGATACTGGAGTGATTGGCTGTTTCCTTCTCCAGCTTGTTTGGCAGATGAGGAAACTGAGGCCAGTAGAATTAAGTGACCTACCCAGCGCCACACAACTAGGAAGTATCTGAGGCTGATTTAAACTCATAAAGAGGAATCTATCCACTGTGCCACCAACCTATCCTTTTCTAATTAATGTGGCTCCCACATGAGTTTGCTCTTGCAGAGATTGGGCCATTCCTTTCCTCGTCCTTCTCCCATAATCCTCTTCCCCCTTCTTCTGCATTTGAATTCTTGCCCCACTGCAGGTTCAGTTGCAGGAGCTCCTCCTGAAGGCTTTTCTGATGCTTCACTGGACAGATGTCTCCATCCTTTCTGTGGTCTCAGGCCGCACTTTGTGTTATTTTGGGTGTTGCTTCTAATCTTTCCTGCCTTCTCCTGGAGCAGGGATTCTTTTCTGGTCTTAAGCTGCTCCTTGGGATTTTAGAAGGAACAGGCATTGTGGTCCAGGAAGGGTTCTAGGGGTGGCAGCAGCTCTCCATTGTTTCTTTTCTTTTCTTTTTTCTTTGAAAAATTTTATTTAATTAATTTAGACTATTTCCCCATGGTTGTGTGATTCATGTTCTTTCCCTCTCCTCCTCCCATTCCTCTCCTGTAGCCAATGAGCAATTCCACTGGGTTTTACATGTGTCACTGATCAAGACCCATTTCCATATTATTGATATTCACACTAGGGTGATTGCTTAGAGCAGTGATGGGCAAACTTTTTAAGAGGGGGCCAAAGGAAAGGAAATGGTCATCTGTCAGTCTGTTTCTAAGGCAACTCTTTCGAAGTTTCATTGTATTATATCCTACTTATTGTATTCGTCAGATTAGGAATAATGTTGCACAGTCGGATAGAAGATTTCAGGGGGCTGCATCTGGCCCGCGGGCTGTAGTTTGCCCATCACTGGTTTAGAGTCTATATCCCCAATCATACCCCATCAACCCACAGATTAAACAGTTCTCCATTGTTTCTTGAGTATTTCATTGGTTCCATGATATGCCTCAGGACAATCTCCCTCTCCCTCCCCCATTCCTCCTGCCTGCTCCTTTGTTTGATCTTTCTTTTCCTTCCTCCCTCCCTCCCTCCCTTCCTTCCATCCCTTCTCCT
>NC_058130.1:780254405-780267893 GCF_016433145.1 Gracilinanus agilis | reverse complement strand
CTTTCTTTCTTTCTCTCTCTCTCTTTCTCTTTCTTTCTTCTCTCTTTTTCTCTCTTTCTTTTCCTTCCTCCCTCCCTCCTTCCCTCCTTCCTCCCTTCTATGATGCTTTTAAAAAAATATCACAATTATTTCCTGATATATCCTTTAAACTGACAAAAATGGAGAACAAAGATACTTAAGAAAAAATTGTTTGATTCATCCACAAGCATTCCCTGTCTCTCACTCCTTTTCTCTCTTCTCTCTTCCCCTCCTTTTTTCCCCTACCCTTACCTTCTGTCTTAGAATCCATGCAAATATTGATTCCAAGGCAGAAGAACGGTAAGGGCAAGACAGTTGGGGTTAAGTGACTTGCTCAGGACAAACAGCTAGGAAGTGTCTGAGGCCAAATTTGAACCCAGGTCCTCCTAACTCCAGGCCTGGCACTCTATTCACTGTACTATCTAGCTACCCCTTCCACAAGTATTTCTTTATAAAACTCTAGGAATTGGACATCCCCACGTAAAGCCTAATTCTTCCTCTGCATCTCTCCAAATGTACCCCTCAAGGAGGGAACTTTCTCTTAAGGGGGATACAACATACTTTAAGGAATGACAGGTGGCCCAAGAATGGAGCTACTGGCCCAGTGAGGGGTTTGCCTTGTAAATATGAAAAATGATAAAGGCTGCCATAAATATATATATTAGTATTTTAATTAAAGCCATGTTGATAGATAAAATCATTAGACCACGCGCTTGTAAGCATTCAAAACTGCCGCCTCCATACTGCCTCCTAGCCAAGCGCCTACTCGCCAAAGAAGAGAGCACTCCCTCCTAACCCACGAGATTTAAGCGCTCCCCTGCGTCAAGACGTCGGAAACGGAAACCAGTTGGACCATGTTGGATCACGGGAAATGTAGTTTTGATACATTTCCCTTGTCCATAGAAATATATACATTTTTAGATGGTTTCTTCCAATTTCCTTTTTACAGCCTGATCCCAGAGCAGCGGCACTATTGTTTGGCTCTGGTACCCAGGGTACAAGCTGGAAGGAGGCAGGGAGGATGTGCGGCAGCAGGGGAGATCGCAAGATGCCCATTCTGGGTAGACCCTGGAGTCCTTCCTGGAAGCACGGCACTATGTCCCTAACATATAGCACTTGGTAAACAGACAGATATTTGCTAAATGCCTTTTGATTTTGATTGATGTTGGCTTATGTCAGTGCCTGATAAAATGTGTTGAACGAGTGTGTTTCTCCAATTAATTTGGTGTCTCGCCCATTAAGGCTTGAATTCTTCTACCTTTTGTCTTCTGAAGCATTTTAGTTAAGCTTCCAAAAGAACACGTCATTGTGTGATTATTAGACATTTTATTTGCCTTCCAGATGTGCCTGGGGACCAGCGTTATCATGGAAAGGAGGCCATGGATTCTCGGCCCAGTCGTGGGAGAGGAGATACGACTCGCTTCCACACGGTGAATGTAGCCCAGCCTGTCCGCTTTAGCAGTAAGTTGTAGACTTGCGATGGTCTTGGTTTTTTTAACTCTCACCTTCTGTCTTAATATCAGGTCAAAGACAGAAAGATGCCAAAGGCTGAGCATTAGGGTTAAGTGACTTGCCCAGGGTCACACAACCAGGAATTGTCTGAGGCCAGATTTGAACCCAGAATTTCCCCATCTCCAGGCTCTGGTCCTCTGACCGCTGTGCTACTTGGCTGCCCCTGACAGTCTTTGTTTATAAGATGGGAAGGTCTTTGGACATCTTCCTCCTGAACCAGATACCGGGTGGTTTTGACTAGGCATTAAAATGATAATTTTATTATAGATGCCACAGTCCTCTAGGGGGAATTGGGCCAGATTCTCAAGTGTGTTCTGGTGAAGGTTGAGTTGTTTTTGTTTTTTTTTTTCCTCTTAAAACCTAATTAATAATGCAGAAAGAGAATCAGATAAGGGTGACAGAGCACTTGCGTTGCCTATGATCACAGGTGGAGAAAAGATGTTCCTCATCTTTTAGACTGTTTGGCTCAATGTGGGGGAACCTTTACTCAGGCCTCGTCAACTAAGGGAGCTTCCATTGGATGCTTTCAGAGGAATGAGACTCTCAGCGGAATCCAGGGGGGTTTAGAAAAATCAGTTGGCCAAAAAAAAAAATCCACTTGTCCCCCTTCATCTGATTTTATAACGAAAACAATAAGGCTAGCTAGGAGTTGTTGTTTTTAACTCTTTCCTTCTGTCTTAAGTATCGGTTCTAAGGCAGAAGAGCAGTAATGGCTAGATAGTTGTGGTTAAGTGACTTGCCCATGGCCACACAGCTAAGAAGTGTCTGAGGCCACATTTGTACCTGGGACCTCTCCAGGCCAGACTCTCCATAGGAGCCCTCTGGCTGCTGAATTGGCAAACTACCGCCCGAGCTTCTGAAATGTAAAGACTCAGGACGCTCAGACGCTGCCAAGGATTCTCCTCCAGTGTGTGAAAATCAAATCTCTGCTTTGTATGGCTTTCCCCGCCAGAGCTTTCGCTAGAATGGTTCCTGCCGTTTCTCTTTGATGGAGAGAGATGGTTGTCCAGAGGTCATGGAGAATCTTGGCCATTGAAAAGAGGGCTTTTAATGACTATTCGGGACCCGATCAGAGATGCCCGCTGGACTGTGTGGGCGTAGCAGGGAAGCACGAGCTTTATTTGCAGTAGAGAAACCCTTTTGTCTGGCCCGTTAGGATGTGCTCTGTTTGGGTCCAAGACATGTTTATGTGTGTTGTGAATATGTATATGTATGGGAGTGTGTGTGTGTGTGTGTGTGTGTGTGTGTGTGTGTGTGTGTGTACTAGATGCAGGTGGGAATATGTTCTCAAGGGAAATGGAGCTGAGACGTCCCAGGTCAGGAAAATGGAACTTCTTTCTTTTTCCTTCATGTTCTGGTCCTAATTGGGGGGGGGCCCTTTCCCTTCTGTCCTTCATGTTTCCTAGGAAAGTGCCCGACAGGATGGCATCATTACGAGGGCACAGCCAGCTGTTACAAGGTCTACCTCAATGGAGAGAACTACTGGGATGCTCTGCAGACCTGCCAGAGGGTGAATGGCTCCTTGGTTGTCTTTACAAGTGACCAGGAGCTCCGCTTTGTCCTGGCCCAGGAATGGGACCTGCAGGAGAGGACCTTTGGGTGGAAGGACCAACGCAAGTGAGTCTCAGAGCCATGCAGGCTGTGAAGAAGGGAGGGGGAGCCTGGCGAGAGACCCAGCCAGGACCGGCAGGAGGCGTGTGCAGGGACCTTATGTGTTCTCGTCATGGTGGCTACTTCTGAGACAGGCAGATCCAGTTGCTGGGAGGTGCCCATGTCTGCTCCCTGTACCCCCTTTAAAGGGGCTGTCCAGCCGTAGCTCACTGCTTCCTAGGGACAGGACAAGCCACCTTCCCATGTGGCTTCCCACATAGGAGCAGCTGCAGGAGCTGGGAAATGTTTTTCTTCCGGGCAGAAATCTGTTTCCCGTCACCTCCAGCTGTTGCTTCTGATTCTATCCTCTGAGGTCAAGCAGACTAAGAAATGCTTCTGAGGCTTTGGGGGAGGGATCAGCCCCTCCCAAATCAACAGGTCCTCATCTCATTAGGAGCCCTCACTAATATGAAGGTGCTCTCATTGGCCTGGGAAAATGAGCCGAGGCCCAGATGAAGGATGGCCCTAGAAGCCTGAGGCTAACAGCATAAACTCGGGACTACTCGAGGCTCTCCCCATCCTTCACCACGTGACCTCCCCCAAAACCTTTCTGAACTGTAAAATTGTCAATGATAAATCCTGAGGGCACTTTCAGCTCTGGCTTCTGGCTTTTTAAGTCCTCTTCTACCTAGCCCCGTGCTCTAGAATATTCTAGGCTGGGTTCTAAGGCTCCTGTCTGGCATTTTGTATGTCCATAAAATGAGAGGTCCCTCAGGTGTGATGAGGGCCTGGCCAATGGTAGAAAGAGATATATAGGCAGAGGTTCTTACCTTGAGGCCTGCGGACTAGAGTTTATTTTTTAAAAATTATAACTATTGTCCCAGACCAGATAGCTGCTAGAGGGGTCCATAGTCTCCCTTGGACCGGACAGCCACCCAATGGCCCATGGTCCTCCTAGCATCAGACTGTTGCCAGTGGGGTCCGTGAGCTTCTTCAGATTGCTGTCCAAGGAGCTCAGGACAGAGTTTAAGGATTTAAGATTTAAGACTCTCTGGACTAAGGTTTAATGTTGAGATCCCAAGATTGAGCTTTCTTCAAGGCTGTTGGGGATTGGGGAAGGAGGCCCATAGGATGGCTCTTTCTTCATATGCTTCGTTCTTTGGCACGTACGAAGATGAATGACAGACGTGTTAGGAGCTTTGTCACCACAGGTGAAAGAGCCTTAGCTTAAAGTAGGATTTCTGATTGTAGTCTTGAGGTCAAACAGTAAATCGCAAATATAGAAACTTCCTTTATGTCAGTGCTTTTCCTTTGATTCTCTGTGGCTCCGACATAATGAGCAAGTATAGTTATTATTATTCCCTTGGTTAAACCAAGGCCCAAGAAAGCATTTCTTTGGAGCTGTGTAACTGAAAAATGCTACTTGTGGTACAAAGCTAACTGCTCCCCTTTTTTTGAAGAATTAATAAGCTTGTGGATGAGTGTATTGTTTGTGTTTTATAAATGTGATCGCGGGCACCCCAGCCTCGACGGCCCAGAGTAAGCAAAGTTAGGCCTAGGACTGTGCCGCTTGACTCAGTGGGTCTCCCGGGATCCCGGGCCTGGGGCCCTGCAGGGAGTTGGTTGTAGCTGTTAGAACGTGTGCTCCTACACAATGGTGGCAGTGAGGTATGTCACTGTGCCAAAGCTGCCTGGTTTCAGAACAGTCCATGCCTAACCTCAGAAATAAGAAGATCCCCGAGGCAGTCGGGAGTCTGGTGTTCCCTCCTCTTGTGAGTTGAATCCTGCATTGCTGGGTACATCGGAAAGTAAAGCTGAGTGTCTGATCGGGGGTCTGAGCCCTCCGATAGAGACCTCGAGAAATCCCAATAGTGTACTTTTTCCTGTTGAAATCAGCCTGATTTTTTTGTCTTTCCACATAGGTTTTGGGTTGGCTATCAGTATGTCATCACTGGTCGAAACCGTTCTCTAGAAGGTCACTGGGAGGTCGCTCACAAAGGTAAGTGCTCCCTCCCAGTCACCGAATCATCCTTCAGAGGGCCGTGGTGGAGTAGAGTACCGGTCCTGGTGTCAGAAAGACCTGGCTTTAAATCTCACTGCAGATTCTTCCACGCTGGCTAAATCACTTCATCACCCCGGGCCTCAGTTTTCTCATCTGTAAAGAGGAAGGACGTGGGCCCCATGGCCCTGATCGTTCATCAGATACTCACCAGGCATCTCCCACTTGCTTTAGAGCTTGGTCCTGAGGAAGAGAGCTGTTTGCAAGCAAAGGGAAGCGTTAGTCCCTGTAGACAAGGAAAAGCTAGGTGATGCTTAGATCCCAGGAACAGTCTGTTCTGTGGCTGAGTCTCAGGTCTTCTCTGGATCTCCTTGCGAAGAAATGCTCGATTCCGTCTTGTCAGGTCCAGGCACAGAAAAGACTTGCCTCAAGATTTCACTTACAACTCTGGATCTGGCCTTGCAAGAAGGCAGAGGAGGACCTGGCGCAGACTGGGCAGTGGATACCAATGCGGGGACCCTGGCCACCTTAGAGCACTGCATAGAGTCCTGGGCCAAGGAAAGGCCTGCTTCCAGACCCCAGGGACAGGCCAGATCCTGCTGAGGGCTCTTCCAGCACTGACTACCGCCATGCCAGTAAATGTAGGAGCAACCAGGCTCACTAAGGAGGCAGCCCATCTGGCCAATCCTATACCTTGGGCTGCCCATGGCACACTTTCTGGCTAGGCCTGCAGGAGAGCATAGCTCCCATCTTTGTCTTTGAAACTTTATTCAGGATGTCTCTGTCTTGGCGTGGAGGCCAGCGGGGGGGCTGGAAGCTCTGGAGTTCAGCCAACCAGCCCAAGGGGACAAGACAGATCTTCATCTGTGACCCCTAAAACATGGTGGAGCAAATGTGCTTTGAGAGCTTCACCTGCATTGTGACCTTCTCCCACTCACCCTCTCTCTCCACTCTTCGCGTTTTCTTCACTGTGTTAGGCCTCACACATATCTAGCTCTTCAGAAGCTTCCAGAAAAACAGTGCACAACTTCACTTCCTGCCTGGGCTTGCTGATCCGTTGGTACCATACAAAGCCAAGATTCACCTTGGAGTTGTGTGGGCACACTCTGGTTGGTATTCAGGCATGGAAGGAGAGAAGCAGTGACCTGGGGGACACTGAGGGATGAAGAGTGTGCAGGGGGTGGGGGGGCAGCTGGGTAGCTCAGTGGATTGAGAGTTAGGCCTAGTGATGGGAGGTCCTAGGTTCAAATCCAGCCTCAGACACTTCCCAGCTGTGTGACCCTGGGCAAGTCACTTGACCCCCATGGCCCACCCTTACCACTCTTCTACCTAGGAGCCACTACACAGAAGTTAAGGG
Source organism: Gracilinanus agilis (assembly GCF_016433145.1). Classification (NCBI taxonomy): domain Eukaryota; kingdom Metazoa; phylum Chordata; class Mammalia; order Didelphimorphia; family Didelphidae; genus Gracilinanus; species Gracilinanus agilis. The sequence goes on along the minus strand of NC_058130.1, from coordinate 780,261,417 downwards.
TTTAAAAATGTAAAAAAAAAAAAAAAAAAAAAGTGTGCAGGCTGGTGGTGGGCCATGGACTGCTGGAGGTGAAACAGCGCTCTGGCTCGTGCGGGGGGAAGGCGCCCTCCTGCAATCAGATAAGACCACCAGAGTGTCCCCATGTCTTTTGCTCCATTCTTTGCCCATTGGAAATACCCATAACTGTGGTCATTGCTGACTTGGGAAAGTTTGGGCCAGTAGGAGAAGGGACCAGTGAAAGTCTGTGCTGTCAAGCAGCCTGAGAGGTTTGCTTGCTTCCTAAGTCAGCATTTCCAAGGTCAAAAAACACTGGTGCTTGGCCCCGAGGGTCCCAGAAGCCAAGTGAATTTTGGCAGAAACCCCCCATTCCAAAGGTCCTATCAGTCAACCAACCAACAATTTAAAGGCCCCCATTCTGTACCAGGAACTACACTAGGAGTACAGGCTCAAAGGACGAAACAGTCCCTTCTCTCAGGAGCCTCATAAATAAAAAGGAAAGAAAGTCATTCCATCCCAGGCAGGCTGGGGGCCAGAGAAGGTTCCTTTGAATGGAGCATTGATACTGGAATAACCTCTATCGGGTTGCTTGCTGTTTGGGAGAGAATTCAAATTGCAAAAGGTCAGAAAGCAACTGTTAAAAAATTGTTTCTACATGTTAACTGGAAAAAAATAAAAGGAATGAATTGGTTAAAAAGAAAAAAAAAAGGAACCAGTTTAAGCTGTATCTTATAGGAAGAGAGAGATTTGAAAAGGACGAGATAAAAAGAAGTGCATTCTGGGCCAGGAGGCGGCCAAAGGGATGGAGTTTAGGAGAAGCATGTCATGTGAGAAAGCGAGAGAAGACCAGTCTGGCTGGATTTCTGCATATGGGATGGAGAATAATGTACAGGGAGGCTGGGAAGATAAGGTAGGGTCAGGGGCCTGTGGGCCTTAGAAGCCCAGGAGAGGCTCTCATCTTCAGGCTGGCCGCTGGCCTGCCCTGGGGTCTGACAGAGTGCTCCATGTTCCGTTGCCTGGGGATCGGGAGGGATCTCTGGTCTGGCATCTGTAGCCACTGGCTCATGTGGCGCTTCTTCCCCCTTGCCGTTGTGTGAGATTAATATAAAATGTCACCCTTCCCCGCATAGCCTGTCAAGTCGGGAGGCCGGCGAGGCATGTGACTGAAACGCCTTAGGGGGTATCTGGAGTCCGACTGGCGGAAGGCCCTGCGCGATGGCTGACGTGTCCAGAAGTCAGGACTTGGGGTCCGTCTGAATTAAGCCTGGCCAGTCAGAGGCGCAGGACGAGGGGTGTCGTCGGCCTTACATAAAGGGCTTCATTCTCTGGCTCGGGACTTTCTCTGGCTGGACACACGACTTGCTCCCTTCTCTGGAGCGTCTAACACTTGGCTTGAGCCCTGGCTGGGACCTGGCCCTGGGCAAAGGTAGAAGCAGTTCTTTTAGTTAGGACCGCCTGGGGGTGGTTCTCTCTCTCTCTCTCTCTCTCTGTCTCTCTAACTTCTACTAATAAGTAGATACAAACACAAATGAATACACGCTCCCAAGAGATTGTCATCATTACACGTGGAGGTGGCATCTGCTTTTCTGCTGTCAGAGAGCTCGGCATGCGAGGTGCCCTGCTTTGTGTTCTCGCCCCTCCTCAGCGCGGGCCTCGGGGTCCTGGAGAAGGCGGCCCTGCTCTTGCTTCTTTATGCCTCATTCTCAAAGGACGGACTTTGCCATCAATAGGAAGCGGTCATCGTGCTCGTTGCAGCCGTCCTGAGCCCTGTGCTGCTCTTCTGGGACTTGTGGCGTTTGATGAAGAAGAACACGGAATGCCACTCGCCCAACTGGACATGACTTTTATTGTCCACTTTGTCTCTTACTTCATGGCCGGACACCGTCCACGAGCCAGGAGTGTACACCATCTTGGCAATCCTTGAGTCCTCTAGATGTGACCAGTGTGGCCTTCCATGTTGCTGCCTAGTGGGATCAGTTACTCTTCACCTCCCCTGCCACAGAGAACAACGATTTAGAGGCTCCCCTCACCCCCCACCCCTGTGATGAGCTGGCCATTCTGGAGGAGACCCAGAGAGGAGAAAGTGGATGTGCCCCACTCCATGTTCCCTGATCCAACCATTCCAGAACTGATGGAGGAAATAGAACTTCCCCCCAAAAAGGCTAAGCGGGAAGCTAGAGGCTATCTTAAAAGTCATGGGGAGCCACAGGGCCTTGAGAACTAAGGATCAAAGCAGTGACATATTTAAGGGATCATATCAGATGAACCAACGCCAAGGAGGACTTGGACCTGTCTGGGGACACAGGATGACACGTCAAAAGGCCTTTTGCATCATCTATTAAAAAGATAACAAGGACTCGTATCCTCGTGGATGGAAAGGAAGTCTTGGCGACTAGAACAGGGAAAGAAAATAATGAGAGGTTGGATAGGAGGCTTCAGCTGAGCCATCTGGCATTGAAGAAGCTTTGCAGGGCAGTGGGAAGGCTTTTGGATTTAGGGCAGAATCCCAGGCTCACAGAGATGGAGGGAACCTCAGCAGCATCTCGTCCAGCCCCTCCCTAAGCCGGAGTTTGCTCTACAGCATTCTGGGCAAGCGGTCATCCAGCCTGTAGTTGAAGGCTCCCAGAGTGGGGGAGCCCTCCGCATGGATCGACATCCCTGTCCTAGAGTTGATGAGAACTGTGGGCGAGTGACTTAGCCTACCTGCACCTCAGTTTCCTCGTCTATAAAATGGAGATAATCCTTGCCCTGCCTGCTTCACAGAATTGTTGTGAGAAAAGGGTTTCGTACCCTGTAATGCTCCAAAAATGGGCTGTTATTTTTCCGAAAGAGGTTCCAAAGGAATGGAAAAGATTGAAATAATGTCCATACTAAGGCGACTATGAAGACATCAGTAACTTTTTTTTTTTAAACCCTTGCTTTCTCTCTTAGACTCTGTACTGTGTATGGGTTCCAATGCTGAAGAGCAGTAAGGGCTAGGCCAGTGATTCCCAAAGTGGGTGCTGCAGCAATCCAGGGAGGCGGTGATGGCCACAGGTGCATTTATCTTTCCTGTTAATTGCTATTAAAATTTTAAAAAATTAATTTCCAGGGGGCTAAGGAATATTTTTTCTGGAAAGGGGCCGGTAGGCCAAAAAAGTTTGGGAATCACTGGGCTAGGCAATGGGGGTTAAGTGACTTGACCAAGGTCACACAGCTAAGAAATGTCTGAGGCCAGATGCGAATGTCCAGGACCTCATCTCTAGACCTGGCTCTCAATCCACTGAGCCAACCCCCAGGCATCAACAACTCTTGACTGATAAACCTACTTTCTCATCTTTATGAGGCTTTAGCTACATGGTGAGGCTGTCCTTAATGAAACATTTAAAAAATGGATCAAAGCCTTTGGTGACTTAGCCAGGCCTAGCTGAGGAGCACCTCAGAGCCTTCTTTTCTGACTTGGTAGAGCCTCTCCCCACAAGGTATTTCTAACGCAGCAGTCACATTCGCACCACAAGAGCTTGGCTCAGTGATCCTCTGGTGCGATGACCCTGTTAAACAATGGGATGCGCCCTCAGCTGAGGCGAACACCAGCATCCGAGAGCATGCCCTGCCCGAGAGGGGATGCGTTGGCTTCTCCAAATGCTTGTGTTTGCTTCTGCTTTTGTGGCCATTCCAGGACCACTTCTGGCTGAGCCACACACACAGGAAAAGCCAAGCGGGTAAGGAGCCCACATGTGCCAAGCGCTTGGATGGGCAGCTCGCTGGGCGCTGTGGCTGTAGAATCTCGGGTGTCCCCTTCAGTGGCCTGCAGCTGCCCTCCTCTGGTGGCTGCCAGGCGTGGAGCACCCCATCCCAATGGCGTATGCAGTTGGGTGTAAGTATTCTGTAACGTTTTACTGCTCAGGATTTATGGCAAGAAATGACATGAGGGACCTGATGGAGGGGAGAGAATGATATGACTGGACAAGGGGTAGCCAAGCATGAGCTTTATACCCATTTCTCCAGTATATGAAAAAGCACAGGAGGAGGTACACTGTTGAGTGAAGCCATTGGTGGAGAATTTAGCCAACAGATAGGAAAAATTCAGAGAGAATGGGGGCAGCTGGGTAGCTCAGTGGATTGAGAGTCAGGCCTAGAGACGGGAGGTCCTGGGTTCAAATCCGGCCTCAGACACTTCCCAGCTGGGTGACCCTGGGCAAGTCACTTGACCCCCCTTGCTTACCCTTACCACTCTTCTGCCTTGGAGCCAATACACAGAAGTTAAGGGTTTAAAAAAAATATTAAAAAAAAAAAAGAATTCAGGGAGACTTGGAAGTTTCTTGGAGGTGAGAACCCAAAGGACTTGTCTGGTGAAGGAAAGCACCAAGTTCGAGCTGCCTGAGGTTTTTGAGCCCGGGAGATTGGAGCGTGGTGGAGCCCTCAGCAGAAATGGCGGCAGAGGAAGCCAGGCTTTACGGGGTGATGAGCTCAGACTGGCTTGAATTTGCATTGCTCTGCTCACTTGTGATTTGGAGCATTTTTTCATGTGGCCATCAATAGCTGAGATTTCTCTCTTTAAGAATGATCATATTTGGGGGTAGATGGATGTTAGAGCCAGGCCCAGAGATGGGAGGTCCTGAGTTCAAAGCTGGCCTCAGACACTTCCTAGCTGGGTGACCCTGGGCAAGTCACTTAACCCCCTCCATTGCCTAGCCTTTACTGCTCGAACCAACACAGTATTGAGTCTAAGAGGGAAAGTAAGAGTTTAAAAGGAGTTCTCTACAGCCCATTGCCATGGGTATCGTTTAGTGGCACCAACCATCCTGTAAAAGTGTCTCGGGGACACTGATCAGCTTTGAGCTGTGTGACTGAGGGCAGGTTGCCCCCCACTCTGTGCCTCAGTCTTCTGTCTGTGGAATGGGTCTGCCATATAGCTAGGATCTCCCCCCTGCCTTCCTCTTCCAGTTGTGTCTTGCTGATCCTGGGCCCTTCCAGGATGTGCCCCCAGAGCCCAGGCCTGATCGGATCCTCATGAGGGCAGAACCCTCTTGGTGTAGGCTGTGTGGTTGGCTGGCTCTCGCCCTGTCAGAGGAGATGATGTTGGCTCTGCCCCTCTCTCTTACCTTGCCTGTTGGTGTTTCTCCTCTAGGTCCCTCCGAGGACTTTTTAAAGCCTCCAGACCCCATCTTTGCGTCAGCTGTGCCTGAGAATGACAACGTGCTCTGTGCCCAGCTGCAGTGCTTCCATTTCCCCACCCTGAGGCACCACGACTTGCACAGCTGGTATGCGGAGAACTGCTATGAGAAATCTTCCTTCCTTTGCAAAAGAAGTAAGCAGCAGCCCCCTCTGCCTCCTTCCTGCCTGGGCCCCCGGCCCCGGTCCTAAGGTCTGGCTCTCGTCAGCGGGTGTTTGGGGCTCGCCACTGCAGGGAGGGTGGCTAGTTAGCTGAGTGACACTCTTGTTCGTTCTTGGGGCTTGGCGAGCCGTAGACAGACCGTCCTCGAGAGATGGGAAGCGGCGCTGCTGTCCTGAATGATGCCAGCTGGGAGAGAGTGAGGGAACGAGCTTCCATGGCCTGTGAATGCGCCCCCAGCTTTATGACTGCCCGCGTGGTAGGCTCTGCTGCACACCAGAGGCTCCCCGGGGCTATCAGTGTGCCCCTCTCAGCCCCGTGATCTGTTAGTTTAATGAGTTAACCAGATGCCTCTGGAGAACCTCCAATGGTGGCACGTTTGGAGCATGATGTGAGGCCCGTGATTGTGGAGGTGGCCTCAGGCTGGCAGAGGGAGCTCTCCCCTGGGATCCTCCCCTGACTGCTTCTGGGCTCCTTCCCTCACTGTCATCTCTGAATCCTCCCCGCCCCCCAGTTGGAATCCTTTTTTCTTTGTCTTTGTCCCCCCCCCCCACACACACACACAGTGAGCATAGGACCCAGGTTGTCATACCATGACGTGCCTGTAAATGTTCATTGATGAGCTGGTCGTGTCTTAATCATGCCAACCTTACCATTCAGACAGCCCCGGTTTTGTTGGTTTTTTTTAAACCCTCACCTTTTGTCCTGGAATCAATACTGTGTATTGGTTCCAAGGCAGAAGAGTGGTAAGGGTAGGCCATGGGGGTCAAGTGACTTGCCCAGGGTCACACAGCTGGGAAGTGTCTGAGGCCAGATTGGAACCTAGGACCTCCCATCTCTAGGCCTGGCTCTCAATCCACTGAGCCATCTAGCTGCCCCCAGCCAGCCCTGTTTTGCTAAAGCAAAGATCAATTTTATCTCAGCCTAAGGGCTGTGTTCCTGCCATGCTGCGTCCTGTCCAAAAGTTGACTCCAGTTGGTTTGCTCTAATCATGGGAGGCCTTTGTGCCAAGGCCGGTGACTGCTTGTCAGAGGGTGTTGTGATGCAGGTTGCCCGGGTCGGCCCGGGAGGCTCTTGGCCTTTCAGAAGTCCTGGGATTTTCAAGTGGGGGTGGAACTCCCTCATTTTACAGGCGATGAGGCCGAGCTTCAGAACAGGGACTTGGCCTGGTCACTGCAGATCCAGGAATCACACCCAGGACCCGGGACCCCAGATCCAGTGTCCTTCCCATTGTACCGCCCCACCTCCATTTTCTTCTGCTAGTTGTGCCCTGTTGGAAAGGTGTGCTTAGAACCTGCCACTGCTGTGTGTCTGTCCCAGGCCAAACGTGTGTGGACATCAAGGACAACATTGTGGGGGAAGGCTATCACTTTACACCCAAAGGCAACGACCCCTGCCTGAGCTGTACCTGCCACAATGGTGAGCCGGAGATGTGCGTGGCTGCACTGTGCGAGGGGCCCCAGGGCTGCCAGCAGTATGACAAGGACCCAAAGGAGTGCTGCAAGTTCATGTGCTTGGATCCAGGTAGGAGGAGCCCGGCCTCGAATGCCCATAGGACATGGCAGGCCCTGCACCAGCCATGGTGGACCAGGAGGCGAGGGGAGTGGGGACAGATAGGAGAGGGGAGAGAAGGGAGAGATGGGAGAGATGGGGGAGATGTGCGAGAGAGAGAGAGATGTGAGAGATAGACAGAGAGAGAGA
>NC_058130.1:780207336-780254330 GCF_016433145.1 Gracilinanus agilis | reverse complement strand
AAAGAGAGAGAGACAGAGAGAGAGACAGAGAGAGAGAGAGAGAGAGAGAGAGAGAGAGAGAGAGAGAGAGAGAGAGAGAGAAAGAGAGTGTGAGTTGTCTTTAAGGCCTTTTCACCCCTCTTGCTTGCTGCTCCCATTCATTTTCTGACCTGTGGCCTCTCCTCATTGGAGGCCTCCAGTTCTGCTGAAGCAGTGGGTAGAATGGCCCGAGACTGTCTCTGGGTCCTGTGCCACCTCTTACATCCCCATCTCACTTATTTTTCTGTGAATTGCCCACCTTCTAGGGAAATTTTTGAGTTGGCTATTTAAAAAATACCATCCTAGAGTAATGCCAACTTTTATATTTAGTGAAGAGAATGCCGTGTTCTCATTCAGTTTTTTTGTGGAGCTAATTCCCTGGAAAAGTCTGCAGAGTGTCCTACAATTCACAGACTGTTTGTGTGGAATTAAGGCAGAATGGCTGCTCCTGTTCTCCTCGGAGGTGTGTGCTCCGACCCTCCTGGAAGTTTGCTTTACTGCTCAGGATTCATTTATTTCAACCAACATTTAGCAGCTCCTACTGTGTGTCAGACACTGGCCGAGGCTGGGGCCTGGGGCTCTCCCATGAGGCAGTTTCTACCCACAAAGCATTTACATTCCCCTGAGGGGGCCCAGCCTGTGGGTAGCTTGTGGAGGACAGAGGTCTGGGTTTGTGTGTGGGGTCTCCCTGGACTCCTTTCACACAGGAGAGCCTCAGGGCTGGGCCTGGGCCCAGGCTGTTTGTCGGTAGGAGACGTCTCTCTCACCTAGGCTGACCTCCAGAGTCCTCAAGTCCTGGGTCTTGAAACCCTGAAATTCTTCCCTCCAAGGCAAGCCTAGATCTCTGCTTGCTGATGGCTCCTGCAGGGTTTCCCAGACGGGCTGTCGATGGGACTGGTGACTGGTCCAGAGTCATGAGCTCGTCCAGGTAGGGGGCATTGCCTTCCCTGGTGCTGATGGCAGCCCACGTGGGCCTCTCCTCTGCCGCCCTCGTCTCATCCTCACACTGGGAGTCTTGCCCTGGCAGCGTGTGTGTAATCTTCTAGGGGAGACCCCTCCCCATTTGTCTGGCCCGCCCGGCTCCAGGCCTCTATGGGTGTGCCAAGGAGGCTGCCAGTTCTTGGCAGGGTTCCCTGCCTGTCCTGACTGTCTAGACCCTCTGCTGCACCTGCACTTCCGAGGTTGTGGCCGTGTCCTGGGAATTCGCAGACATGTAGCATCGCAGGGGACGTCTGCTCCAAGAGGTGGTGCTGGGTCTCAGGGAGTGGCCTGGGCCCTGTCCTGAAGGCAGCTCGGCCTGCTGACCCCGGGCTCCGCTGAGCGCTCGCTCCCTGGGTCAAGAGCCGCTTGCCTTCTTCTCTTGGCCTCCAGAATAACTGGTCTTTAGGGCCCTAGAAATATGTCTTTGGAGCCTTGCAGCAGCCTTGGCAGCAGGCGCTGCTGTCGTCTCCATTTTGCAGAGGAGGGAGACTGAGATCTTGGTGTCATCTACAGCCTCCCACTCCCACTCGCCCCGCACAGAAGCTGCTTCCCAGGCTCGTCGTGTCTGTTCTCGCCCTCTCTCCGCTCCCTTGGTTCAGGCCCTCGTGACCTCACACCTTTACTACGGCACGAGCCTCTCCCCGCCCCAGGCCAGCCTTCATTCTGCTGCCGAGGCCGTTCTCCCCAAGGGCCACCCAGGATCCCATCTCACGTTCTCTGTTGGGCCTTCAGAGCCCCTCACAGCCCGTTCCCTTCCTTCCACGGACTCCGTGATCCCGTGACACGGCCTCCTGGCTGGCCCTCTGCCACGCGTGCCTTCTCCTGGCCTCTGCTTCCTCCGAGACTCAGGACAGACCCAGCTTCTTGCCTGGTCCCTGTCCCTGCCAGCACCCGCTTTTATCTTGGACGTACATTGTTCTTGGCCTGCCATTAAATTGGGAACTCCTGGAGGCCCGGCAGAATGGCTTTGCCTCCCTTTGCATGTCCAGTCCATAGGCCTGGCCTATAGAAGGTGCTTCATTAGTGACCAACTAGTATGCAGTAGGCCTTAACAAATGCTTGTGGACTGACTAACTGATAGGAAAATAAAACTTGGGAGATTTTGGGGTGGAATAGGTAGCCCTGGGAGCCTTTTGCAAGTGACTTGCCTAGGGTCATGTGGCTAATACGTGTCTAATACCAAGTCTGGTTTCCCATCCATCACACCATCGCCAGAGGCCAGGAAATGCCCCGGAGCCTCCAGGAAGGCAGGCGACAATCCCATCCCTCAGCCCTTCATGACTGGAACATCTAGAAGGCTGGGATTCTTTGGATTTGATTTTTATGAACAGCATAAATATTTTTAAATAAATTTACATTTTCTGGATCATTCTGAACTTGGCAAACATCACAGTGCTTTAGTATTTCCACGTAGAAAGCAGAATCTCAATGACGTGTCTAATAAACTGGGCCCATTGGTCCCGGAGCTGCCTCTCTTGGTGGTCTCAACTTCTTCAGTGCATTTTGGAACATTTGTGTGTCTCCGGGCTCTTTTCTTCATCATGATCTCTAGGCTCACCCCCCAGATTTTTATGCCCTTATAACCCTTAAACATAACTGAGCAAAAACCCAACACGGCCTTGTGGAAGATCTCCACCTCTCTGTTACATGGGAGCATCCTGGGTCATGGAGCGAGGTGGGAGGGAGCGGGTCCCCACATGCGTCGGAGGGCCACACCTGTCGGAGTTGTTCTTCTCTGCAGTCCATTAGGGGATGCAGAATCATTCTTTGGACCCTTCCTCTTCCCACAGGTCCCTCCGGATGTTCCCATACGTCACACTTGCGCCCCTATCACAGCTGTTAAATGAAGATGTTTCTGTGTTGGTTTCCCCCTTTTTAAGGGTGGGTCTGGCCTGGGATTTAGAGTCACAGATGAACTCTGCCTCTGTGTAGGCCATTTTATTTCCAGTCATACTCTAACCAATGTCTCCAAATAGGATTTTTCCTCCGCCCCTTTTCATTTCCACTCTCCAAAAGCAGGTATTTTGGAAACTTTAAAAGGTGTGTTTTAGGAGAAGTTCCTGAAGCTAGTTAATTTCCAAGTAAGGCGTTGGGCAAACCTGTAAAAAGATGATCTGTGTGGGGCAGGTAGGCGACTCATGGATAGAGGGCCAGTCCTGGAGATGGAAGGTCCTGGGTTCAAGTGTGACCTCAGACATTTCCTAGTTATGTGAGCCTGGGCACTGAACCCCAAATTCCTAGCCCGTACCGCTCTTCTGCCTTGGAACCAATACCTAGTATCGAGTCTAAGACGGAAGGTAAGGGTTTAGAAAGTAAAAGAGGATCTGTGGTATCCATTGTGAATATTTCTGATGTTACTCAACTTAAAGATTTTCCTTCTGTGATCCTTAGGAAGGTTGCCTCCGCCATGTTCTGTGTTTGCTGACACCGATGCTAACGGGGCTTTGTCAGCAGATGGGGCTGTTGTAATTGGCACCATTCACATGGTCTTGGAGCCGATTCCATTTCTCCCAGATACTCAACACGATCCTCTCAGGAGAGATAGATCCCTTTGACTTATATCATAACCATGTAACTGAGGACTTTGCCTCCTTACCAAGCAGAGGGTTGTTGGTCCTTAGGTATAGTCATAGGAGAGACACGAGAAAGAATTTACCACACGCAGAATGGTCAGTGGCTGTTGGTAGAAGAGGGTTGGCCTCCAAGTTGGGCTGTTTTTGGTGGCCCGGCTACCTTTGAAGACGTAGAAGGTGGTGGAAGAAATCACAGATCTTTGAGGTTCCGAAGTTAACTCCTGATCACTCCATTTAGATAAGAACTCAGAGGTTTGGCATTGGGAACTGATGGCTAGCCTTTGAATAAGAAGGACCCGAGTTCAGATCCTGTATGTGACACCAGAGGGTCCCAAATAATTCCTTTGACTTCTGTGCACTTCAGGAAACTTGCCAAGATGAATTCTCTAAGTTCTAGATGGGTCTAGGGTCCTGGTGGTGGGGAAATGCACCACACTGACAGTACCATAGGCACTTCACTTCTCGTCACATATTTGTATCTTAAGGTTGCTTAATGACTTTCCACCCAACAACTGTACAGAGTAGGGGATTATGAGAATCCTCCTCCTTTTTCCAAATGAAGGAATCGAGAAGATTGAGGGAGTTACCTTTGGTCCCACAGGTAGCTGGGATCTGAACCCAGTCAACTCTTCTACATCACAGAAGATGTGTGATGGGTCATCGAGGAGGAGGATGCTCTGTAGGGAGCCCTTCATTTATCTCTTCATGGTGGAATACAAAATAGGGAGAGAAATGGATTCCGCTTTGTTCTCATAGATCTTGGAATCTTGGGAGGAAAATAAAAGGTAGCATCCTTCTTTGGTCTCCACAGTATGGGCAGACTTTTCTGTGGTTCTTATTCTTAGGTCTTCACAGTTCTACTACCCTCATCTGGAAACTCAGACATCATCGTTATTCTTTTTTCTTCTTTTTATTAATTGATAAATTTTGTTTCAGCCTATTATATAAAAGTCAGTTGTATTCACAATTGAAAACTCATGATATATAGCTCTCCAGAATACTTAGGCCAGGCAGTTAAATAAGTAATTAAGCAGTAGCTCATGAAACCTCACATGATCATATTTTACCACTGACTTTTTTTTTCTAAACCCCTATCTTCCACTGTAGAATCAATAATGTATATGGGTTCCAAGGCAGAAGAGCGGTAAGGACTGGGCACTGAGAGGTAAGTGATTTGCCCAGGGTCAGAGGAAAAATAAAAAGAATAATTAGAATCAACTATGTAGAGCCTTATTCTAGAAAAACTGAGAATTTAAAAAGAAATGGATGGTTACTTAGAAAAATACAAACCACCCAAATTAATAGAATGGGAATTGGACATTTTAAATGATCCAATCTCAGAAAATAAAATTGAACAAACTGTAATCAAATTACAAAAGAGGAAAGCCCTAAGTCCAGGCAAATTTACAGGTATCAGATGTTTAAAGAGCAATTCATGCTTATACTACACATGTTATTTTAAAAAATTGAGGAAGAAAACTGCCAAATTTGGTAAGACAAGTAATTGTCCTAATCCTTAAACTAAGGAAGGATAAATCAAAGAAAGAAAACTAGCGTATCACTAATAAATATGATACAAAATTGTAAATAAAATCTTAGCAAAAAGACTCTAGCAGTAGATTTTTAAAAATTACTAAAACTCTTACCTTCTTTCTTAGAATCAATACTAAGTATCAGTAGTAAGGGTAGCCAGTTCGGTTTAAGTGACTTGCTCAGGGTCCCACAGCTAGGAAATGCTTGGGACCAGATTTGAGCCCAGGATCTCCTCCTTCCAGATCTTCTCTATCCACTGAGTCATCTAGCTGCCCCTGTAGTAATTGATTAAAAAAAATAATCAAGTTGAATTTATACCAAAGATGATTCAGCCTGAGAAAAGCTATTGCCATAATTAACCATACAAAAACCACCCCAGATAAACCATTATATAAATAGATGGATAAAAAACCCTTAGCAAAATATAGCATTCATTTGTGCTAATGACCTTCTCTAAAGTGTGGGATAAAAGGATCTTTTTAATGTAATAAAACCATATATATAAAACCAAATACTAGCATTATTTGCAGCAAGAAAACAGTAGAAGCTCTCCTAATAAATGTAGGACTGAAGCAAGATACCTTCTTTTCCTATCGTTATTTAATATAATTACAGAAATGTTTGTATCTATAGCAAGAGAAAAGACCCTACAGGCCTAGATATTGGCAATAGGGATACTCAGTTAACTTTGGACATGATGTTTTTACTTAGCCCCAAGATAACAACAGAGAAACTAATAGGAAAAAAAAAATAGCTTTGATAAGGTAGTTGCATGCCAGATAAGGCCACAGCAACCACCAGGGCTACTATTTATTACTGTTATTATCAGTAATAATCATGATAATATCTGGAAGGAAAAACAGGCAAATTCCATGTAAAACAATTTCAAAATGTATAAAATATTTAGACATCCATCTACTAAGATACGCACAAGACAAAAATATAATTCCAAACCTCTTTTTAAGGAAATAGTAAATAATTGAAAGAATATTAATTTCTTCTTGGTGGAGTATACTAATTATAGCAATAGTGACAAGAGTGCTTAGATTAATTGATAGATTTAGTGCTATGCTAATAGTAAATGCCTCAGATTAGAGAGGAAGGGGTTATTTTATAAAGCTTGATGAAATAATAATGCCTTATTTGGAGGAAAAAAAAGGTCAAAAATCTCAGGGGAAATAAAAGGTAAAAAATTAGAATTGAAGGTAGTATTTCATTCCTCGCTCTCAGATGATACTTTTCAGGAGCAATAATACAATAAAATCTTCAGGGTCTTTGTTACCAAATAGAAAAATATGTTAGTGGAACACAGTTAAGAACAAACAGAAGCAATCAAACTCAATGGACCAATGTTTGATAAACCTGAGAATTTCAGTTATTTGGGGCAGAACTTCTGATTTGACAAGAACTGGGAAACAGAGCACATTTGAAGAAATGTGGGTTAGTACCACATCTCGTGCCATGTGTGCGTCACTGTTCTGTGCCAGGCTCCTCCCCTCCAGGAGCTCCCATTCTACAGGGCAGACATCACAAAAACCACTAGGTACAAAGAAGATAAATGGAAGGCAGAAGCCATCCTGAAGGGAAGCCACAGGAATGTCCTCTAGCAAGAGAGACTTGAGATGAATCTTTAAAATATATATATATATATTTTTTTTTTATCAATTACATGTAGGAACCAATTTCCAACTTTTTTTTTAATGTTGAGTTCAAAGTTCCCTCCCTCCCACTTTCCTCCCTACCTGCCTGCTTGAAAAGGCAAGAAATTTGTTATAGATTATACACGTGCAGTCATGCAAAAAATTTCCATATCAGCCATGTTGCAAAAGAAAACAGAGACCAAGAAAAAGTCTGCTTTGATCTGCATTCCAACTCCATCAGTTCCTTCTCTGAAGATGGATGACATTTTCATCATAGGTGCTAGGAATTGTCTTGGATCATTGTCCTGCTAAGAATACTTAAGTCATTCACAGTTGATCATCCTTACATTATTCTGTTACAGTGTGCAATATTCTCCTGGTTCTGCTCATTTCACTCTACATCAGCTCATAGAAGTCTTTTCAGGTTTCTCTGAAATCATCCTGCTCCTCATTTCTTATAGCACAGTGTTATTCTGTCATAATCATGTACCACATCTTGTTCAGTCATTCCCCAGTTGATGGTAATCCCCTCAATTTCCAATTCTTTGCTACCCAAAAAAGAGCGGTGCTATAAATGTTTTTGTACATATATACTCTTTCCCTTTTTCTCGATCTCTTTGGGGTAATCAGAATTATCCATTTTACATTGTGTATTTCTCTCTATCTCTTTGGTCCTAAAATTGTCTCTTATCCATAGATCTGACAGGTAAAATATTGCATGTTTCCTTCATTTGCTTATGGTGTTACCCTTTATGTCTAAATCATGTATCCATTTTGACCTTATCTTGGTATATGTTGTAAGATTTTGGTCTATATCTGGTGTCTGCCAAACTGCTTCCCAGTTTTCCTAGCAATTTTTGTCAAATAGTGAGTTCTTATCCCAAATGCTTAGATCTTTGCATTTATCAAACAATAGATTGCTGTGGTCATACACAATACCACTGTGTATTGTATGCCTAATCTATTCCACAGGTCCACCACTCATTTCTTATCCAGTACCAGATTGTTTTGATGGTTGCTGCTTTGTAATACAGTTTGAGATCTGATACTCCTAGGCCACCTTCCTTCACATTTTTTTCATCGATTCTCTTGATATTCTTGACCTTTTGTTCTTCCAGATGAATCTTATTTTTTTTCTAGCTCTAAAAAAATAATTTTTGGTAGTTTGATTGGTATGACACAGAATAAGTAAAGTAATTTATGAAGGATTGTCATTTTTATTATGTTGGCTCAGCCTACCCATGAGTAATTAATATTTCTCCCCGTTGTTTAGATCTGACTCTTTTGCGTGAAAAGCATTTTGTAACTGTTTGTGTAGTGCTTAGGTTTGTCCTGGCAGGTTGACTCTCAGGTATTTTATTTTGTTTGTGGTTGTTTTCAGTGGAATTTCTCCTTTTGTCTCTTCCTACTGGACTTTGTAGAGAAATATTGATGATTTATATAGGTTTGTTTTCTGTCCTGCAACTTTGCTGAAGTTGTTAGTGATTTCAATTCGTTTTTTTTAAAACCCTTAACTTCTGGGTATTGGCTCCTAGGTGGAAGAATGGTAAAGGTGGGCAATGGGGGTCAAGTGACTTGCCGAGGGTCACACAGCTGGGAAGTGTCTGAGGCTGAATTTGAACCTAGAACCTCCCCTCTCTAGGCCCGGCTCTCAATCCACTAACCTATCCAGCTGTCCCTCAATTCCTTTTTTAATAATTATTTTAATTTAATTTAATAATTCCTTTGGATTCTCTAATTGAGCTGAATTTTGATAAAAGCTATGCACACCCTGAGGCTGAGGTCAGAGAGCAAAGCATTGCAGAGATACAGATATCCCTGGAAGGCAGGTGATGTTATGATGAGGGAGCTGAGGCTCAGAGGGGTGAAGTGAAATGCCTGAGGCAGGATTAGAACTCAGGTTTTCCTAACTTCAAGTCCAGAATCTCTATCCACTATACCATCTAGCTGCTATTATAGAATATTTCAATGCAAAGACAAGGAGTCAGGAGATAGAGTATTCTGTAGAAAGAACTGTTGGCCAATGTACCCGAACTGGAAAATTCATGCAAGGGAGCAGGACGGGAGGGAAGGTGGGAAGGGGCAGGGCTTGAAGGGCTTTGAAGACCAACCAGAGGGTTTTGTATTTGCTCTTGGAGGCAAGGAGGAGCCACTGGAGTTTCTGAAGTAGGGGATGATATGGTGAGATCTGTGCTTCAGGAACATTCCTTTGGTGACTGGAGGATGGACCGGAGTGGGAAGAGACCTGAGGCAGCAGACCTCTAGCAGCTATCGCAATAGTCTAGATGGGAGGGGATGAAGAACTGTACTAGGGTGTGGGCAGAGAGTCAAAGGAGAAAAGGGAGTATATCGGAGAGATGCTACCGAGGTGAAGTGGTCAAGTCTTGGCAGCCACTTGGATGAGGAGTCAGAGATAATGAGGAGTCCAGAATGCCTCCTAGGTTGTGAGCCTAAGGAGATAGGGAAGGCAGGATGGGGACGATCTGGAGGACAGATAACGAGCTCTGGCTGAACATGTTGAATTTAAGTTGACTACTGGACACCCAGTTATGTTTCCTGTTAGGCATTTGGAGATAGGAGATTGGAGGTCAAGGGAGAGGTTGTGGCTGGACAGGTGCTTCTGGGTATCTGCGTAGAGATGAGAATTGAATACAGGGCAAGTGATGAGGTCACCGGGTAAAGGGAGAAAAGAGTCCAGGATAGAGTCCTGAGGGACACCTGTGGTTAGAGGGTAAAGAACTAGCAAAAAAGAATGAGACGGAGCCATCAGCCAGACTGGCAGTGAACCAGGGGAGAGCAGTGTCACCAAAACCCAGAGAGGAGAGGAAAAAGTATTCCGGGGAATTAGAAGATCAACAGTGTCAGAGGCTTTAGAAACGTCAGGGTGGAAGAGAATTGAGAAAAGGCCAGCACAAACGTATCACCTGAATATAAAGGTTACACCAGTAAAAAAAAGTTAGACGGGGGCAGCTGGGTAGCTCAGTGGATTGAGAGTCAGGCCTAGAAACAGGAAGCCCTGGGTTCAAATCTGGCCTCAGCCACTTCCTAGCTGTGTGTCCCTGGGCAAGTCACTTGACCCCCATTGCCTACCCTTACCACTTCTGTCTTAGAACCAATACACAGTTTTGACTCCAAGACGGAAGGTAAGGGTTAAAAAAAAAAAAAGTTAGACAGGCATGAGATGAGGCCTCTTTCACAGTTATAACAAGGGTTGGAGATAGTTCCAAAGAAAAGTCAGCTTTTGCACAGGGAAAAAAATCAGTACAACTGGAATGAGATAAGGTGGTGTCTCTTGTGATAAAATCTTTACACTAGATATGTCTTAGGAGAGTCTGATGTCCAAGATAATTAGAGATTTGGCACAGGTCTGGGAAACCCAGGACCTTCCCACTGGATGGGTCCAGAGATAGGAACTAGTAGTTCTCAAAAGAATTTCCAGTAGTTACTCACCATATGAAAGGGAGGATGTTCCAAATTCCTAGGAACCAGAGTGATGCAAATGAATACAAGGCTGGAGTGTCATCTCATTCCTAGCAGATTGACCAGAGGAGAGAGAATAGGAATAGCCAATACCGAAGAAGCTGAGGAAAGTCAGGCACGCTAATTTATACTCCATTGTGAATTTTCCCAAATGTTCTGGAAAGCAATTAGGAAATAGGATTTTTCAAAGTGATGAAAACATTTGTTCCTTTTGACCTGGAGGTACCACTGTACCCCACAGGCTGTAAAGACAGAACGATATTCATAATAAAACTTTTTGTGGTTGCAAAGAATTGTAAACAAATTTGATGCCCATCCCTTGGGGAAATGGCCAAATAAGTCCTGGTATGTGAAAGGAATGGAATATTACTGGGCTTTAAAAGCTAATGTGGAGATTTCAAAGAAGCTTGGAAAGATTTATGTGAACTGGTGCAGAGTCGTCTCTACAGAACCAGAACAGTAATCACGAGGACCTTGTGGAAAGAAGGAAAAAAATGAAACTGAATGTTGGCCAATTTATAATGACCAAGCCTGACCCCACCTAGAAGTTGAGAAAGTGAAGAGGTGAGGCGGCATGATTATGAAATACAGTGCACACTGTCAGACACGTTGATGTGTGTTCACTGGGTTTGGTAAACTGACTTTTTTTTTCTCATCTTTTAAATAATCTTTGTTATAAGGAATGTCAGAGAGAGAAGAAAATATTCAGAAATGAAGGTGATGTAAGAATAAGTAATAGTAAGAAAAATAAGATTAAAAACAAAAGCTTTCATTTATTGAGGCTTGTGTGTGTGTGTGTGTGTGTGTGTGTGTGTGTGTGTGTGTGTGTGTGTTTGACCTTTTTTCTTTTGGTTCTGCTTGGTTCACTCTGTATCATTTCTTACAGGCTTTCCCTTTGCTTTGCATTCATATTTATCATTCCTGATGGTACACTAAGCATTCCATTCCATTTATACACCCAGCTTGTCCAGTTGTTTGCTAATCACTGAGAATAGTTTATTTGCAACTTGGTATTGAATTCATTTGGTTTAAAATTTTTTTCATCTTTTTTCTCTTCTTCCTGGTATTTGTAAGTATAATATAGAACTGCTGGTGATTTGTGGTTGGAGGAAAGAATCTAATTTGTATCCTATTCCTTTGCTGAAAGAATTTTGATCTGATTGTTGGCTGATTCACTAGGGTTTTCTGAGTAAACCATCATTTCATATGCAAATAGAGGTAGTTTAGCCACTTTTCCCCCATTGCTTATTTCTTTGATTTCATTTTCTCATCAGTATATTTCTAGTACTATGTCAAACAGTAACAGTGACAGTGGGCTTCCTCACTTCATTCTTGATCTTATTGGGTAAGCTTCCAATATTTCTCCTTTACAGACCATGCAAACTCTCAGTTTTAGTTAAATGCTTTTTAAAAAATCAAATAAATCAAAGGTTCTCGTATTCCTGTTCTTTAAGTTAAAACAAATGAGAACTGTGTCTTACCTATGATGTTTTCTGCATCTATCATTGATGGGTTGTTTTTGTTCACTTTTTTTTAACCTCATTTTCCATTGGTGATATTGGACTGGAATATCCTCTGATCATTTATAGGAATTAAGATCATCTAGAGATGTTTCCTAGAGCTTAGAAGAGTTCTTTCTTTATATAGCTTAAAGATAGTTTATGTAACATATTAAGAGATTAATTGTTCTTTAGTGCTTGCTTTAATTCACTTGCAAATCTCCTGGAATTTTTTCCCCTCAGAGTTAATTTATGGCTTATTTCCCTTGCTTTCTGATTTGGGACATTGGGATATTGTTTTGTAAACATTTAAGTTTTCAGTTTTATTGCCATGTAAGTTGGCATCATAGTTTCTGAGAAACTTCTTTGTTCCCTTTTTACTTATTGTGAGTTCCCTTTTGATTTTTTATTTTGCTTGATTCTTCTTTTTAAAAAATCAAATAAGTTGGGGGCAGCTGGGTAGCTCAGTGGATTGAGAGCCAGGCCTAGAGATGGGAGGTCCTAGGTTCAAATCCGGCCTCAGACACTTCCCAGCTGTGTGACTCTGGGCAAGTCACTTGACCCCCATTGCCTACCCTTACCACTCTTCCACCTATAAGTCAATACACAGAAGTTAAGGGTTTAAAATAAAAAAAAAAAAGAAAAAAAAGGTAAAAAAAATCAAATAAGTTAATGATTTATCAGTTTTGTTGGGATTGTTTTCAAGAAGCTATTTTTAAAATTTCAGTTTTGTTTATTTCATGTTTATACTTCTTTGGATTTTTTATTTCTTGGGGATTTAGATTGCTAAAATTGTGTGCTTCATTCAGTTGTTCTCTTTGGTTAATGTATGTTCAAGGATATACACTTCCCTCTTAAGCACTGGCAGAAAGAAGACTGACACATCATATGACCATTGTCTCCTCCTGTTGGAAAAACTGTCAGGTAAAAGAGGCCTTAGATCTGCTTGGCACGGCCCCAGAGGGTAGAGCTAGGAGCACTTGGTAGAAATTTTAGGGAAGCTGATTTCACCGAAGGGTGAGGAGAAGTGTCTAAAGACTATGGGTGGTCACAACTTGAGCTGTGTCTAAAATAGGATTTGAACCGATCCCCAAGTCTAATGCTCTCTCTGCTGTTTAACTTCCTCTAGTTGGCTGCTCCGTCACTGGAGGCCTTCAAGCCAAGGTAGGATGACCCCTCGTGGGGGCCGTGCGATTAGTTCATCATTCCAAGATCTTTCTCTAGGTGGTGTCTGTGGTTCCTTCCAACTCTCAGGTTGTATGATTGTGTTTTTATGTATTTCGATTGTGACTGGCATAACCATACCAGACTGAAGGGAAGATATTCCCAAGTGAGCAGAGGAGTTCCTGGATGATGGATGACTGGATGGAAGGAAGGCCTCTTATTTTGGATAGCTCTAAGGTGGATGCCATTCTCCCCCAAGCCCCTAAAGGACGAAGCTGACCATGGCTGCTCCCTTGCTCCTCCCTGATCCCTTCTTGGGAAGTCCTGGTGATGAGGCCGGGCACAAAGGCCTGCCACAGTCCTAGCTAATATTCCTATGGTCCATGTACTACCTTATTTGAGCCTCACAGCAGCCTTGTGTGGTGGGTGATGGTTTTTTTCCCTCATTTTGCAGATGGATAAACTTAGACTGAAGGAAGTTAGGCTAGTTGCTAAGGGCTTCCTGACTCCACATGTAACTGCTTTACCCAGCTGTGCTCTTGCTGCCTCACCTAGCAGTACCGCATACTAGGGACTGTGTCTATTTGTAGGGGCAGTGAAAGGAAGCACTTGTCTCCTCCCCACCCTGAGCAGAAGGGGCCGGCTTGCCTGACTCCTCTCCTTTCCTCCTTTGGCTGAGCCCTCCTGTGTGGTCCTTGGCGCTGCCCTTCATTATATGCACACTATCCACTAAAGGAGCCCCAAAGTTGGCTCCCCAGGCTCCCTGGCGGAATCTCCGTGGCAGGCCTGCCCCTGGTGCCTCCTTCTGCCCTGCCCCGCTTCTCTCTGCCTACTCCTAGACCCTCCAGAGGAATCTTCTAGGCCCTCCACTCCAGGCTCCTGTTTTTACAGTTGAGGGAACTGAGCCTTGAGAGGTTCCCTGCATCACCTCAAGTTCTACAGGTAGTAAAGACCCGAGCCAGGACCCTGATGCCGAGCTCAGAACTCCCGTGTAGCAAGGGGAGCAAGGCTCTTTGGAAGCTCTCCGAGAGGGTGCAACCTGGGAAGAGGCGGCTGGCAGGGGGTGGAGAGACTGGCTGCCTGGCCAGGCCCCTGGATTCCGAGACACACGGGGGCTTCAGTCCTGGGGGCTGAGCAGGATGCTTGGTCTGCAGCGGTCCCAGGGAAACTAGCGGCCACCAGGATCCTTTGCTTAGGAGCTTCATTGGAGACCCCCCCGGCTGTGGGGAAGAGCTTGTTGTTAACTTCATCAAAGAAATGACTTCTGAAGGAATTGCTTGGAGGGATTCCAAGGGAGGCCATGAAAGCACGCATAGCTCCATGCTCAGGTTTTGTAAATGGGGAAGCCAGAGTGCTGTCTCCCAAAGGCAGCCACAGATCGATATGGGCTGAAGACAGCAGCATTTGCCAGGTTGGTAGCTGAGCTTTCAGACAGCTGGAGTCAGAGGCCAGCCTCTGGAGAGCCCAGCCGGCCCGTCCCCCATCCCCCAAAAGTGCCGCTTGGCCTTCAAGGGGAGGGAGCAGTTCCCAGCAGGGGAGCCCCTTGGGTTTCTGGACTTCATTGAAGTTCTCCTATGATTCTTTGGCTTCCTTTCTCATGACTGTTTAGATTATGGCAGTCTGCTGGCTGCGAAGGGTCTGTCTGCCATGAAGGGACTGAAGAGTAATCCTTTGGTCACCTGGCTCTTTCTGTTTCTGGAGGGGGACAGGCCTCCCCATTTACGCTCAGCTCTTTAAAAGGCAGCCACCTGCAACACTCAGACTTGAGGGGGGTGGGATGGAGATGGGATGTGCTCACGAGTGTAAGGGGAAAGTGGCCAGTGTAGAAAAGCCCCGGGCACTTCGTTAGCCAAAGGAAAGCCAGTCTGTGTTAGTGGAGTAGAAAGGGTGGCTGGGTTTCCGCTTCTCCCCGCCCCCCCTTTCTGTTGAATTGGAGTTCATAGGACCATGAGTGAGAAGGAACCTCAGAAGCCATCTAGGCCAGGTCTTCTTTTTATAGAGGAAATCGAGACAGACAGAGGCAGCGTAGGTCATCCAAGGCTCTTTCCATGGTGGCACGAGTCAGTTTAGAAACTAAAGAACACAGAAGAAATCTCCCCTGGCAGCTTAAGTGTCATTGGAGTGGCTAGAGCATTGGACCTGGTCAGCCAGAGTTCAAATCCTGCCTCTGTCCCTTTATTACCTGTGCAGTCTGGGCCAGTCGCCTCACTCGGGACTGCCTCAGTTTCCTCAGCTATAAAATGAGGATGATAATAGCACTTCCCTCCCAAGGTTATTGGGAAGAGCAAATGAGGCAGTATTTGTAAAGCCCTTTGCAAACTTGGTGGCACTATGGAAACGCTCGAGGCTGTTAGGATGAGGGATGTGGAGCTTTCTGACAAAACTGGCCTTTCTCCTTTTGCTCAGCCCTCCTCATCCTCCCACCCCTAACCATCCCTTAATGCCAAAGACTTCATTTGGAAGGACACGAGGTATGAGCTGCTGATGAGCAATGCTGGAACTGGTCAGTCCTCATTCTGGCCAGCCGCCTCCCTCTTAATCCCTGTTGATAAGCGTTATGGCAGGCGCCAGTACCGGGCCAGGGAATGCAGAGGAGACCTCAGAGGCTGGCGCGCTCCAGTCGCCTTGCTGCCACTGATCACCATGGCTGGGAGGGTGACCTCTCCCCACTCTGGCAATGACACGAGAGCATCCCCAGGTAGGGGCAGATCGAGGTCCGGAACACGAACCTCCCAGGCTTAGGTAAGGGTTAAAGGGGATCACAAGCCTAAAACACTTTGGAAGCCTGAACAATGGACTGACGATGGCACGTTTTAGCCAACTCTGCTTCCCCAAATGCCTTGCCATGCCTTTGATCACGATATTCGCCCCCAATTCCCCGAGGCTCCCCTGCCCACACCCCATGCTTAGAATAGACTCTCCACTCACTTCCTCCAGAGATCTTCGTCTGTTGAAGTCTTCCTGTCCTCCTTCCTTCTCCCTGTTCCTGCAGAGAAGTGATCCCTCAGTGATCCCTCTCCTCAGACTTCTTCCAGCCCTCGGATCAGACCGTTCGGTACCTAGCACAATGCTGGTACTACGCCCGTGCTCAGTCAGTGCTTCTTGCCCACCATTCCTTCGCACTTCACCTCATCCTCCCTTGTCTCTTGGTGACCTGCCTTCGTATCTTTCCCCTTTTAGATTTGGGTTTGTCCTATGTCTCTAGGACGCCAGCACCCAGACTCCCACTATTTGGGAATTGGAAAGGCACTTCAATGGCTTTCTGGTCTGACCAGAGCATAGGGTTTAGATCTCTTTTTGAAGACCAGGAACTGGAACATACAAGCCCGCCTGGAAGGGCAGGGCCAGGGATTATCATCTTCAGTTTACAGAGTAGTGAACCAAGACCCACAGTAGCAGGAACTCAACTTGAATAGCGTTTCCAAATTCAGCATTCATCCTATCATATCCCAATCAATGCCAGCCTGATGCCCAAGTGGCTTCTTCACCTAGTATTATGGGTTAAAACAAGTGTGCCAAATCAGGAGGAGTCTTACGACTCTGCTTCTAGACTTTTATTTTATTTTTTAATTTTTTAAACCCTTAACTCCTGTGTATTGACTTATAGGTGGAAGATTGGTAAGGGTATGCTTCTAGACTTTTAAATCCTTCAAGGACCAGACAACTGAATTCTTGTAGTGGTGAGGGGACCCCATGGGTAGAGCCCTAGTTCTGGAGTCAGGAAGACCTTGAGTTCAAATCCTCCCTCATGCACTCACTAGCTGTTTAACACCAGGCAAGTCATTTAGCCTTTCTCTGCATCAGTTTCCTCACTTGTAAGATGGGAATGATAATAATAGCACCCACCCCTGGACTGACCCATGTAATCCCCTTTGCCAGCCTTAATGTGCTATGTAAATGCTTCTCATTATGGCAGTGATGGTTTTTAGAGAAGTCATTAATAGTTAATTAGTTAACTCTAATGGGCAGCTTTTTTGAGACTACCCAGATTTCTGAGCTGGTAAGCCAATGAAACTCCAAGAGCCTGTCTACTCCCCAATTACTTCCACCCATTGGCAAGAACGAATTGTTCCCCAAATTTGGAATGCCGTCAAAGAAAGGCAGCTAATTGATGGGAAATGTAACCTTTGCACATGTTCCCTTCTCAAGCTCCTGTGAACCACAAAAAGGCCTATTTTAAGGAGCTCTCTCATCATGTGGTTGGAAAATAGGAGGGGGCCCTGGCAGCCAGCCTGGCTCAGTGGACCAAGCTGGCCAGCCTCATTCAGCCTCACTGGGGGAAAGGCCTCAGGAGACAAAGCAGGGTGCTTGGCACCCACATTGAAGGCTGAATAAATAGCCTTCTGGTTGGCCTCCTTGCTTCTAGTCTGCCCACTCTGGTTCATCATCCTCTCAGCTATCAAAGTGAGCTTCTTGAAGCTCAAGTTTTAATCTCACCATGACACTTCTCTATTCAAGAAACTCTAGTGACTCTCTATAAAAGACCCTCTGTTGGGCTTTTGAAGCCCTTTGTAATCTGGCCCCCTCCTAACTTTGCCATCTTCTTATACCTTACGAGTCACCCTGTCCCCTCCTCTGTGTGCTCTCCTGACTGTTCTCAAACAAGAAGATACTCCGTCATCGCTTCACATCTGGACTCCTGATTGGTCTTGTCCATCTTCCACGCAGCTGCCAAAGTGAGCTGCTTAAAGCGTAGGTTTGATCGTGCCATCCCTTTATTCAGTGAGTTTCAGTGACTCCCTCTCCCCACCAGGATCAACTGTGAAGTTCTCTGCTGGGTTCTCAGTCCTTCGTCATCTGCCCCTTCCCCTTTCTAGTCATCTTACCCCTTCCTTGTCCCTAGGTGCTCTGGCATCCAGGATCAGGGACTTCTTGCCTGTTCCTCCATTTCCAGAGGTTGGACATTTTCTCTGACAGTGCCCCTTGCCTAGAATGCTCCTTTCCCTTCCCAACTTCACTTTCTGGATTCCGTGGCTTCCAATTTCACTTTTGACAAGAAGCCGTCTTAGTTACTCTAATGCTGGTGCCTCCCCTCCTGTTGTTCCTCTCTAATTGACCCGGCATAAACAGTAGAAAGATAGATGAATAGAGACTGGTCACATAGGCCTGTGCTTTCCTTGATTCTGGTGTTCCCTCTGGTCATGTAGATCTAGCCTATCTATGCCATGCCGATCTTAGACATGGCCACACACACACAGGGTCAGTCCTCAGCATTCACATCAAGCATTTATGTGATTTTATTAGTAACCTCATTTTCACTTTTACATTGGCAACCAAGAACATTCTTGATGGGTGCAGTAGAGAAAAAAATGAGAGGCAATGTGTGTACAAGTTTATGCAGTAACTGGAATAGCTACAAAAGACAAAGTGTCAGAGGCGATGTTGAGACTTCACCATCTTTGTGTCTTCCAGCAGCAGCAGCTAAAGGCTCAGCAATGTCTCCCTTGGTCTTCAAAGAGTGGCCAAGATGGAAAGATTTATAGTAGTGTAATTATACCTTACAAGTCACCCTGCCCCCTCCTCTATGTACTCTGTGATCTAGTGACACTGGTCTCGTGACTGGTCTCACACAAGGAGATATTCCATCATTGCTTCCCAGCTGGACTCCCGATTGGTCTTCCAGACTCAAGTCTCTCTTCATTCCAGTCCATCTTCCATGCAGTTGCCAAAGCGAGCTTCTTAAAATGTAGGTTTAATACCTACCTAAGGTATAATGATAGTGTACAATGCCTTCATACCACCATCTGACATAGTGGAGGATAAGATTTGGCTTAAAAATGTTTTATTATTAAGAATTTTAGTTCAAACCGGGCCTCAGCCACTTCCCAGCTGTGTGACCCTGGGCAAATCACTTGACCCCCATTGCCCACCCTTACCAATCTTCCACTTATGAGACAATACACCGAAGTACAAGGGTTTAAAAAAAAAAGAATTTTATTTGTTGTACAATAATTATGGCACTGTAGGTTTCATGTAGGTTATGAAAAGTAAATATTGTCTGAAGTGAATGTATTCTTTATTGAGATATTAGCTCAAAAGGTCACAGAATTCTAGAGAATTGCTAGCAAGAAAACATGTTTTGCATGTTATTAGTTTTATTTTTGTACTGCATTTTATGGTTAGAAAAGGGCATATTATCACAATGTTTTCTCATCAAGAATTGTATGTTAGGAAAGTCTATTTTTGGCAACCTAGTGGAAGATTTCAGTTTTTGGTGGCTGTAAGAACCTAACCCCCTATTTCCTATTGGTTCACTGTATCCACATTTCTGTTTTTGACTTTTGCATGGTTTCTAGGAGCATTGGCCCCTCAGAAGTTGAAGATTCTAGGTCTTTGTCTACAGTTATTTGCATGTTGTTTCCCCATTAGAATGTGAACTTCTTAAGGGCAGTTCTCAGGAACTCCCTTGTCTTTGTATCTCCAATGATTAGTACTGTAACCTGGCACATAGTAGGTGCTTAATAAATATTTGTTGACCTGACTTGATTGTGGAGAGTTTCAGAAGGGAAATTTCATTCCTACCCTCAAAGAACATCTAATCTAATGGGAGATCACACCAGATCATACCTGTAGAATCAAGAACAATGGAAATATTGCTTTTATTACAAAATGTGGATGGCTCTGAGCTCTCTCCTCCAGATCCCAGAATGACTCCTATGGCTCTTTTCATCTTATGTGATTCTTAGCCATGCCTTCCTAAATCTACCAGAGAGGACACACCCAAATGTTAGAGTCCTTTCTTTGGCTATGCCTGAGATCTGTCCATCTATCTGTGTCTGTGCATCTGTCTCTTTTCATCCGTCTCTCTGTCCATTGATCTCTTTTAATGATAGTTAAGTAAGGTCCCTTCTCATTCTGATTACCTGCTTCTCCAAAGCCAGCGAATAGACACATCGAAAGTTTTGATGGTGTGACCCAGTGTCCAAAAGCTCTATCAAATAGCCCTGAGATTTCTTTGATTCCGGAATTTCCTCCAGCGATGCAGATGACAGCCTGTTCCTGTTCATGCTGTGCTCCTCTTGGCATGCCCTCCATAAGTTTGCCATGTGGGGTCCATGCCCTCAGTTCTAGACACCTTCCTTGCTTTCTCCTGACATTGGGAGGGCACCTGTGGGATGTCTCCTTTCTTTCTCTCTATGTGACCAGCCCCACCCTCTCTACCTTATCATACAATCCCCTGATGACGTTTTTTTACTGTCCTATTCTTCAGCCGAGTGCCTCGTTGGTTATATATTAGAACCTGTGTGTACCGTACATGTCCAGAAATCCTAACATCTACAATGATATTGACTCCCACTATTCATTCACATTTCTATAGCACTTTAAGATTGCCAAAGTATTTTCCTTTACTTGAAGAACTTTTGGGAGGAGGAACTTCTCACCTCCTAAGCCAAGCCATTCCATTTTGGCATAGCTTTCATTGTCTGTTTCTTGGCTTTTTATTGGAGATTTTTTTCTCTTGGTGTGTTTGTTGTTTCAGACTTTTTTTCTTTGATTTTCCCATCATTTGCTTTCCCCTTTATTGGTGAACAGCCCCTGAGGCTAGACTGTGAGACTTCTTTGCCTCCTTCCCTAGGAGTTCCTGGCCTGTGTTCTCAGCCTGAGTAAGAGCAGGACCGACCTCAGTTGGGTTTCCATCCCTTCAAACCCACCCTGCCCATTTCCTCCTCTGTATGGAATCAGTATATACTTGCCATTCTTGGGGGCTTCTTGCCTTTGGTGTATGGAGATTGGGGGTTGGGAAGGGCACCTCTATTAGCATTCTCTTGTAATTCATAAGATTTTTATCTTGTGGGTGTGAGTACAGTTCTGCCTTTTCTTAAGCTAACTGTAATTATTCAACATCTGGTGAATAATTTCTTTCCTTTGGGTTGAAGTTCACAGAAAGCAATTCATTTGCCATCTTGCCAGTCCTGTGACTCAGACTTAGGAGCTTTTCCTTACACCCCCTGAATCTGGCTCTCCTGAGCTCTCTTCCCCATCCTCCAGGTCTACTTTTCCATAAGTCAACCCTTTTCAGATATTTGAGGACAGCTGGTATTGCTCCCACACAGACTTTGCTTCTTTTCTGTGCTGGTGAGTATGTCATTAGCATCTTGTAATGCAAATGATGTTGAAACATTAGTCAGAAACTTGCTTTGTCCCAGTGGCAGGCTTCTCTGCAGCTGGTTTAGGCCCAACACTGTGTGTGCAATCCCATGGCAGACCCTGAATAATGGACCAAAGTCTCCAGTTAGGATGAGGATGGGACTGGAACTAGGTCCTCTGAAAATTGTTGGAATTACTAGGGAGGGGCATCTAGGTAGCTCAGTGGATAGAACTCTAGACCTAAAATCAGGATGACCTGGGTTCAAATCTGTCCTTAGATACTTCCTAGCTGTGTGGCCTTGGGCAAGTCATTTAACCCCAGCCACCTAGCCCTTACCACTCTTCTGCCTTGGACCTGTACTTAGTATTAATTCTAAGATGGAAGGCAAGGGTTAAAAAAAAAAGACAAAAAGAAAAACCATTTAATCTAGGCCAGAGAAAATGGGGTTGGTGAGGCGATAGTGATGGGGAGAGGGCCAGAATTCCGAAAGGAAGTAATAGAATTGCCTGCAATTATCTATCTGTCATGCAGCAGTAGTATTTATCTTTTTCTACTTGGCCTCAGAGAGTAGAGCTAGATTTGGTGGCTTAGGAATTTTAGGAAAACAGATTTCAACTCAGTTTAAGAAAGACCTTTTTCCTCTGTGTCCTCTCCTTCTTTCCCTCCCACTCTGTCTCCCTCTCCTCCTTCTCTTCCATCTCTAGTACTTTCCCTTCCAAAGTTCCTAGTACATATTAGGCATGTGTATTGTATACAGACACATACATACACACATGTATATACATTCTACATATACATCTATTTAAATATAAATAAAACTTTCTACTTTTTGGTATACATCTTGTTTTCTTCCCATAGAAAGGGGGCTACCAAAGAGATAATAAGGAAAAATACTTGTATGGAAACATTTATAGCCATTTGTGGTGGCAAAAAATTGGAAAATGAGGGGGGAAATGAGCCATTGATTGGGGAATGGTTGAACACATTGTGGTATCTGATGGTGATGGAATACTATTATGCTGAAAGGAATGATGAACTGGAGGAATTCCATGTGAACTGGGAAGACCTCCAGGAATTGATGCAGAGTGAAAAGAGCAGAACCAGGAGAACATTGTACCCAGAGATTGATACATTGTAGCACTATTGAATGTAACTGACTTTGCTACTAGCAGCAACGCAATGAACTAGCCCAGGGGTTCCCAAACTTTTTTGGCCTACCTTCCCTTTCCAGAAAAAATATTACTTAGTACCCTGGAAATTATAAAACTATTTATTGAACTCAGAATAGAATGTAATACAAAAAAAGTGAGGCCATCACCGCTGCCCTGGATCCTGCAGCACCCAGCAGGGGGAGGTAGCGCCCACTTTGGGAATCACTGAACTAGGACATTCTGAGGGACTTATGAGAAAGAACTCTATCCACATCCAAAGAAAGAACTGTGGGAGCAGGAACACAAGAAAAAACATGTAGATCAATAAGGATAGGATTGGGGTTTTGGTGTTAAAAGATTGCTCTACTGCAAATATGAATAATATGGAAATAGGTTTTGGACAATGATACATGTATAACCCAGTGGAATTGTTTGACAGCTCTGAGAGAGGGGAGAAGAGAGGAGTGGGAAAACTCATTAATCAGGGAAAAATATTCTAAATAAAAATAAATAAATAAGAAGGGGAGCTAGTTGTCTTTCAGGTCATGCTGTGAACCTTCCACTTGTGTGCAAGGCCAACCTGAATTCTTTAGTTCCATCCAGTTCTACTCTCTTTCTCTCTCTTTTCAAAACCCTTAGCTTTTGTCTTAGAATCAATACTAAGTATGGTTTCCAAGAAGAGAGTAAAAGGCTAGGCAATGAGTGTTTAGTAACTTGCCCAGGGTCACACAGCTAGGAAGTGTCTGAGGCTAAATTTAAACCCAAGATCTCTTATCTCTAGGCCTGGCTCTCTATCCATTGTGCCATCTCGCTGTCCCTGCCCCCAACTTTTTCTTTAAATTAACCCATTTTGTCTTTAACATATCACTTCCCAGTCCCCTCAAACCTCTGGTCCGTTCTCTTCAGGAAACAAAGCAGAGGGGCATTGTACCTTAACAGAAAGGAGAAGGAATATTCTAAAATCAGTCTCAGGAATGGATGGCAGCCAGTGTGTTCTCTTGAAACTCTGTTCTCTTGGAGCAGCACTACTTTCATTTGTGTCCTTGTCATCAGGGTACATATTGCTCTTGGGTGTCCTCAAGCCATCCTGGGCTTCTCTGACTTCATCTGCGTTGTTTAGAAATATGCCTTTCTAGTGACTTTGTTGAGATATAAACCCCATTGGGGGATCACAAGGTCAAAGAGTCTCAACACATGAGGAACTTTCTTGCCCAACTCCAAATTGTTTTCCACAAATATTGCAATTTGCAGCTCTACCAGGAATGTATCAGCATTCCTGTCTGCCTGCATTCTTCCTGACATTGATGATTTTCTATTATAATGGGCTTTTCTGAGGTCTTATTTAAGGATGGGGGCAGTGTAACACGAAAGGGTTAAAAAGATGACACTTAGTGCCAGCAGGCTTCTAGCAGTCTTCATTCCATCATACTCTCCTCCAACAGACTTCAAGCTTCTGCTTGCTCTCTGAGCCAGAAGCAGTCCCTCTTATACCAAGCTAGCTCATTATTGGAATCAAACAGTCAACAAAAATACTTTTGACTAGAGCCTGGCATCTGGAGCCAGGGAGGGAATTTCTTCCTAACCTCCATATCTTTATCAAGGTTATGTTGTTTTCTTCTCTGCAACTGTGTCCTCTTTGTGACCTTACAGGACAGAGGAGGGAGAGTTTGGGGGATTTAACCCCTTGGTCCCCCACATTTGATCTTCTACCATCTTTGTGGATTTTATTGGGGTGGTGGTCCAGACTGCCCTACCTCATGGATAAGGCAACCACTGATGGCCAAGTTCTGTTCTCCAGCTTTTCGCCTGCATTGTTTGGGGCTGGTTGTTGGCCTGAGGTAGGACTGGCTAAAGAATTTGCCATTTCCAGGTGAATTCCTCCAGTGAGGTAAGGAAGAATGAGGGAGGAACACCTATTATAGGTCTTAAGAAGGAAGTAATGAGAAAGGAGTCAAAGTTCAGAAGATGTATGGGCATCAACATGGGGAATGTGGATTCTAGAGAGTTAGCAAGTCACTGAGTAATCAGGAGCCCTCTGATGTGTGACTTTTCATGGCTGTCGGAGCCTTAACATTCTAGGATTGGCCCAAGATCTGTTCTAATTCCAACAGTCACAACAGCTACAGATGTCACTCCTTGTAACTAAATGCCATTTAGGCTGTTTAAATTCATAGGATTCACAACACTGCTTTATGTGGCATAATCATGGTGGCCAGTTCATAGACTGTCTAGAGTGCACTCATGCTAGGTTAGCTGGTGGCCCCTACCAGCCACATGGCTACTTCAGTCCATCTTGCTAAGAGCTGAGATCGAGGAGCTGGGAGAATAGTGTAAAAAAGATGTGGGGCACCAGGGATGTAAAATGTGACCTAATGGCTTGTGGGTACACACACTGGGTTGAAGGAGAGACAGGACCAGCCAGGATAGGGAGGCCAGGGTCTTTGGAACCAGCAGGCAAGGTAAAGGTTTTTAACAGTTTAATTATGATTAACTAAATAAAGGTGGGATGGGGGATTCGGCACTTAAAAATCTAAAGGGCAAATCACAGGGGCAAGGGGAGGACTTGTCTTACTCTAATTCTAATTGATCTAGGCCAGGCAGGGCTCAAAGGAGCAGTATGGTAGTCACTGGGAAGGCTGCTTCAGACCTGGTTCCAGCCAGGTTTGACCAGCACAGCTAAAGGGGCTGAGGATGGCTTTGAGGGTTCTCCCGGTAATCCACAGATGATCACAGGATGCCAAGAGCCAAGGTGGTCCAAGGTACCCAAGTAGAGAGAGTGCTTGAGGTGCTGTCCGCCAGATCCCAAACTCCTCCTCCACTTGGTGCATCTCTGCAGGTCTTGTCCACTTGCTGAAGCCTCCACCACTCAGGATCCCAGGGAATCAGGATGCAGGGTGTCCTTAACTCTGAGATTTCCCAGGGCTAGCAACAGTTTGTGCCAACCTCTAATGGAGTCTCTCTCAGAGCACAAGCCCACTTCCTGCTCCTTCATTCCATCTTGGAATCCTCTAGCCCTTCCTGCTAGGTCCAACACTATTACTAACTAATCTTCCTCACAACAATAGAAATGGTAAAAGCTGGCCCTTTGGACTGGGGGGGATCATGGAGAGCAGCTGCTTGTGTGAGGAGATATCCTACAAAGCATTCTCTTTTTCAAGACTGGATCTCCATGTCTCACCCAGGCTCTCCATAGCAGTATCTCTTACTTTTTATAATGGAAGTCAAGCAGGAAGTGGGATTCTTCCAACAGAAATTTACTTTTGAGGCAGCAGTATTTACTAGAAGACAAGAGGTGTGAGTGGTGTCGTGTCCAGACCGTGCAGCTTTGGGTGGGAACCAGAGCAAAGCTTCTGAGGCGTGGGGCCTCTTTAAGGGAACTCGGCGTGTTCCAGAATGGCTTTGAACAGTCTTTGTGAAGAACCCGCAGAAGAAGCCCAGCTATTGCTTTTAAGGCACATTAATAATGCACTTTCTGGAAACAGGCTGACCCAGGAGGCTTTGGTGGGCTGGAGCAAGCTTGGGGCTGGGTTTTCAGGAGAGTCGTCTGGCTGGTGATTAGCAGGAGCTCCCCTTTCAGGCCGCAGTTTTTCCCAGAGTTGATACCATGTCCCCTTCCCCCACTGAGGTTCTGTTGTTCTCCTCTCTAGTTGGTGAAAAGCCGTTTGTTTTGCATACTTTTGTCTTCTTAAAAATGATAGTTCAGTGAAACCCTTGATGAGCCTTGAAGTCCTATAGGAATGGGAGCTGCTAAAACCATAGTAGAAAGGAGACTTGAAGAGAAGCTACAGATCATTCTGGGAGGACAGACTGTTTGGGCAAAGCCTCAGTTTAGAGGCCTGAGCAAGCACCATAGGCAAACAGCCTGGTATAACAGCCTCTCGTAAGCCCAACGCCAGGACTGTGGGAACCTGGGTCGGTGGTGGGAGATGCTTGTCCTGCGCTGTCACCCCTTCTGAGAGGATCCTCAGAAATGATGACCAGATGGCCTCGTGCCACTGTGCTGCCCTTTGCCCTTGAGGAGCCAGCCTTGCTCTGTGGCACTGTCCTTTGGGCTCGGCACATCCACAAGGGCCAGAAGGGAAAGTGAACCCTGGTGCCTTTCCCATTGCTTCCTCTTTCCTTGAACACTTCTTCATATTTGTACTTGGAGTCTCCACTTTATGGGACAAAATCTACACATGGCAATGTAAGTCATTGGTGCCCACCTGAGATGTATCACTGTGTGTGTGTGTGTGTGTGTGTGTGTGTGTGTGTGTGTGTAAAAGAGGGGGTGGGAGGAGACAGAAACAGAGACAGACCCTGCTAACACCCCCATGGCGAGGTCCTGGGCCACGCTGGTTGACTCTGGTTCTGTGTGGCAGCAGATGGCAGCAGCTTGTTTGACTCCATGGCGAGTGGGATGCGCCTGATTGTTAGCTGCATCTCCTCCTTCCTGATCCTGTCTCTCCTGCTCTTCATGGTCCACCGGCTTCGTCAGAGACGCCGAGAACGCATCGAGTCACTGATAGGGGCAAACCGTAAGTAGCCGGAACGTTGGGGGTGATCCCAGGGGCCGAGAGGACGAGCCAGCAGCCAAGGCCTCTCCTCCCTCTGAGGAGCATTTCATTTAGTCTTAACTCCACAGACACTGGTGAAATGGCTGTTGTGCTAGGCCCTGGGGATACCAAGAAAAATGGTCAAGGCTTTGCCCTCAAGGAGCTTCCATTGTAACAGAAGGAAACAATAGCTACACAGATCAGCTCAAACAAAATACATACAGAGAGAATATAAGATTATTTGGGGTGGGAGATAGAGGGTCAGGGAAGGCTTCCGGTATGAAGTTGTGCCTTGGAAGGGCACAGAGATGGCTAGAGGTGGAGGGCCATCAGGAGAGGGAAGGGTATTGGAGGCTGCCTGCACAAGGACATGGCAACAGGATGGGGTGTCAGGGAAGGGCCCCGTCCCAGGCTCGTGGACTGGAGCAAGGTGGGGGAGCAAAGTGAAATTCTTTTTGAGAAGGTGGAGCCAGATTGGGAAGGGTCTTACATCAGTAGGTTCAGGTTTATACCAAGCGTTCAGGCATTGTGCCAAGTGCTGGGGATACAAATATAAAAGAAAAGAAGGAAGGCCGGACAGCCCCTGGCTTTGAGGAGCTTCTAGTCTAACGGGAGGCGAAAAGCTCAAGGAAGACATGCCTGCCCCGGGGCCTGGTGACCACAGCTACAGAGCTTTGGTGCAGCATTTCTGGCTTGGGCCTTGCTCACAGTGGAGGAGGAGGAGGAGGCCACAGGGCGAGAAGGCTACTGAGACCTGTTGGCCATGGCTAGAGAGGAGTGAAGGGAAATGCCAAGAATAGAAAAGTAAATACCAAGTAGGGGAGTTGGCATCATGTCCTAGGAGCAGAGAGCCCCTACAGCTTACTAAGAAGGGCACGAACCAAGAAGGCTTGGTTCAACCTGAGTTGAAGGAGAATCACTGGTGTTGATGGTGGGCTAGAAAGGAGAAAGCAGGTAGCCAGGAGGTAAGGCAGGCAGGAGGGTCGAATGGCTGAACAAGGGAAACCTCTGTAGGAGTGGGGAGAAGTGGAGAGACGGGTCATGGAACAGCATTAACAGGATTTGGGAACTGGATGGCTATAGGAGGTGAGAGTGAGGATTGGGGAGGACTCTGGGGTGGAGAATGTAGAGCCCCAAGAGGACAGGGATTGGCAACAGAGACAGGGAGGTTGGAGGCATGGTGAGAGAGATAGAAGGGCAGCAAGTTGTGGTCAGATAAAGGAAGGCCCTGATCTGGGTCATGGAGGGGAGACATGCGTGGGCACCATTGTGTGTGTATTACTTGGGTGGTGGCGGGAGCCAACCCAAGGAGACATTGGGGTCTCCGATGAAGTCCCCAAGGATAAGTGCTGTGGAAGAGATGCCGCCCTCCTTGAGAAGGAAGGCAGAGGACAGCCTGCCTGGAAGCTAGTAGAGAATCCCATCTGGATGGAGACAGAACAGTAGAATGAACTTCAAAGCAGGAGATGCTGCTGCTGAGTGATGGCAGCAGGGGCAGTGAGGATCCAGGGTGGGCACGGGGGAGAAGTGCCAGAGAAGAGGGAGGCAGCCAGCAGGGCAGGAACTTCTGGCAGCAGCAACTTTCTGATTTCCAGGAGATGGAAGCACGAGAGGAAGAGTGTTCAATGTGAGGGGTAGTTTTCCTATAGTGGATTGGGGAGTAGCTGTCTCCACCTTTGGCCCCAGAGATGCCAATGAGACATAGAAACTCTGAGCAGCCCGATGCCCGGAGCCACACTGTCCACAATGATGCAATTTTGGCTCCAGAGAAGAGATAGGAGGTAATGCTGCCTGGCTTCTTCACTCAGGGGCCCTGGTGTCTGAGCTCTGGAGTCTGGGAGAAGGCATGGCGGAAGAATGCCATGGGTGCTTTTTGATTGGTCGATGAGCTTTCCTTTTTTTTTTTTTTTTTAAATAAAGAATGACTTTCTGGGCAGAGGTGGGGGGGGAGGAATCCAGTGGAAAATGTAGGTGATATATAAACAAAAGAGAGCAGTGAAATGTTATTTACAAAATAATAGATCTGGGCTTCCAGAATGCACAAGAGGAAGGTGGATGGTAGTTGGGAATTTGGGACCTGGCCAAAGGAAGGGCAGGGTGAGGTTCATGAGAATAAGGGGCCCCAAAAGGAAGGAGATTTTCATTTTGGCAACCATTGAATCTGATTCGAATTTCAAATCACAGGGAAAATTTGTTAACCGCAGAACAGTAGATGCCACACACTTTCTAATAGCAAGGGACACTGTGCCCCAGCTCCTGGATAGGCCCTTTATTTGATTATCATTTCCTGAACAGGAAAGGGTGGGTGTCAAATCTTTTAGCTTCTGATGCTGAGCCAGTCCAGGTGGCCAGGAAGACTGGTAGTGAGATACCCTTTTGGAAGGCCTAATGGAGAGGCCATGCATGCATCAGGCTCTTAGTGGTCATGGCCTGGTCATTTTACTCCCTCCCCTTCATCAACTAGGACAACTGAGCCCTAGGTCCGAGCTTGGATGTTGATTTCATGTTGACCCCTTAACCAGAGTCCTGGCTGGTCCAGGGAGCAATAGATCTGGTTCTTGGGGTATGTTTGAGGAGTGCAAGGAGTCCCCAAGGAGAGCAGGCCTTTTCTTCAGCCCCAGGATGATACAACAAGACTACCCCTGAGGAGGGATAGGCATGATGGTCTCCATGGAGTTTGCCCTGGATCAGAGACTCCCAAGATGCCAGAGAGCAGTGGGGTGGTCTGACCTTCTCAGGCTCATAGATACTCAAATAACTGAGAATTGAGGGCATGGGGGCAGGACTGACTTGATGGGTCACTGTTGAAAGCTATCCAACACAACTCCCAGGCTGTGGTTGCCTCCTGAACTTGATAAAGTCCATTCCTCCTGGGCTCCTGGTCTTTGTTATTGAAGGAGGAGGCAGACTTCAGGGCTCCCTGGAAGGGCTGCCCAGCCTTTGGAGTCTGGGGATCTGGGTTCAAATCCTTAAAAAAGTAGCCTCTGCTGCTTTTACTTGGGTGACCTTGGGTAAGTCTCTTTACCTTTTGGGACCTCAGTATCTTTATCTGTAGAAGAAGGGGATTGGTGGACTCTACAGATATTCTTTTTTAAAAATTCCTTTTCATTCTCAGGTCCAAATTCTTTCTTCCCTTTCCCCTTTCCTCCATGGTGAAAGCAAGAAAAGCAAAAATCTATTACAGTGATTCCCAAAGTGGGCGCCACTGCCCCCTGGTGGGTGCTACGGCGTTCCAGGGGAGTGGTGATGGCCACAGGTGCATTTGGGAGTGGTAAATCAATGTAAGGGGGCGGCGATAGTATGTGACAGGGGGCGCTAAGTAATATTTTTTCTGGAAAGGGGGCGGGAGGCCAAAAAAGTTTGGGAACCATTGATCTATTATATAGTTTAGAATAATTAAAAAAAAAACAAACAACTTAAAATTCCTGCATTGAACATGTCCCAAACCAAAAACTTAGGCCTTCCTCTGCCTTCTGAGCCCATCGTGTGTATCTCTAGAAGGAGGTGGCATGTTTTACCAGGAGACACCTGGAATTGTGGTGGGTCCTTGTGTTGATCAGAGTTCCTAAGGCTTTCAGATTTCTTTGTCTTTTTCTATATTATTATATCAGTTGTTCTTTTTATTCTGCCCCCTTCCCTCTGTATCAGTTCATACATGTCTTCCTAGGTTTCTAAACCTGCATCATTTCCTTCAGTTCTTATAACAGGAATCTACCACATTAATAGATCATGGCTCATTCAGCCATTTCCCAATTCCTGAGCATCCTGCCCTCAGTTGCCAATTCTTTACCACCACAAAAAGAACTGTTATAAATATTTTTGACTGTCTGGCTCCTTTTCCTCATCTTCCATCCTCTCTGTGGCCCGTCTCCCTTCGGAACAGTAGCAGTCTTTGGGATGGGATGAGTAGTGAAGGACAGAGGATGGCACTTAGTGATTTTTTTTTCCCTATCTGTCCAACAGTGCATCATTTTAACCTCGGACGGAGGATCCCAGGCTTTGATTATGGCCCTGATGGTTTCGGGACTGGCCTTACTCCCCTGCATCTCTCAGACGATGGAGAAGGTGGAGCCTTTCACTTCCATGACCCTCCTCCACCGTACACAGCTTACAAGTACCCGGACATCCAGCATCCTGATGACCCGCCGCCGCCCTACGAAGCCTCCATTGACCCCAGCAGTGCCCTCTGCGCCCCATCAGGTGCTGACACTGTGGGGTCAGAGTGGGGCACAGGGGATCGACGACCTCTTGGTCCTCTCCCAGGGGCTCCTTTTCTTACCTCTTGGGGTGATTATTCTTTAAGCAATTTAGAATTGAAGGGGACGAACAATTTGCTCTATGTACTTTTAATTATTTTTGTCAGCTTTTTAACTTCTTCCTCTTCTTCCCCACTGCTTGTCCCTGTTTCCCCTCCTCCTCTCCCTTCCCCCTTCCTGTTCCTCTTCCTCTGGTGGAATGTTGTTCTCACTAAACATTTTCTGTGGGCTTCTGAAGCATGTTCTTCAGGAGAGAATTGATTCCAGGGCATGCTGGGAGGTTTCTTTTCTTAGGTCCTTACTCTGTCTCTTTCTAGTTCTTTCCTTTCTATCCCCTCACCCCATATCAATCCATTTTCCCACCTAAAAAGCATCCCCTTGGGACCCTGTTTTGAGCCAGATTGGACACCCAGCTAGGCTTTTGGAAGCTGCTTCTAAGACTCAGTCTCCCACACGTGTGTATTTTGCCATCGGGGTGCCTCCCTTTAGTAAGTCAAGAGAAGTCAGTTCAGTGGTGCTGCCTGCATCACTCGATGGCAGTGTTGGGGCAAGCCGAGGGTCTCGATTGCATTTGAGAACTCTTCAGAGAGAGATGTGGGATGTGACCTTGTTATGGTCGTATTTTTAGAGCATCCACTGTAGGCCATTCTAATTCTCTCTGGGGACCAAACTTAGCTGCAGGGTTTGAGAGTTTGAGGAAGGAATCTTCAGAGTCCTCTCGCCTTGCAGGTAGAACATTGAGTTCCGGGTCAAGATGGTGGCTGAGTAGAAGCTGGGCCACTTTCTCTCCTTACCAACCGATATAGCATACATCCAAAGGACAGGTAGAACATTGAGGCAGAGTGAAGTGAGGCCACTTGTCCAAGGTCTCGCTGAGAGTTAAGGGAAGAGCCCAGGCTCATACCCAGGCTAAAGGGTGATTGTTCGATTTAGGCTGAAATCCCTCTTTACTCATGTGAGAACTGTTGACCCCGAATGGATGGACAGCTTTCGGACAATGGGCGTCATTAGCTCCGGCTTCTAAAAAATCCATCTATTGGTCCAGCTGAGCTCGCTAAGATCAGACTTGGGGAGTATTTTCTTACCTCTGAGAACACTCAGTCACAAGATGTGGGTCCAGGTCTGGGTCCGAGCTCCTGTACCCCTAGGTGTAGGGAGTGAGCAGCTCATTTCATCTCCCGTGTGGAGATGGACATAATAAGGCAGTTGCTGACTGCCTGGCAGGGTTATTGGAAGGAAGGTCTGTTTGCTTCCGGGGATTCTGGCTGAGGCTCGGGAAGGGCTTGGCTCCTTCCTCACAGGATCTACTTGGAGTTGGAATCTCCTTTTGGCGAGCCGGAAGGGAGGGCTGAGGAGGGCCGAGCTCTCCTTAGAGGAGCAATCTCCTTCTGCATCTCCTGCCTCCGTTGTTTCCCCAAGGCCCTCCGCCGTGGCATGGAGGTCCCGGGCCCCTGGGATGGCCAAGCTGTGATGCGTGGGCACCAGCTTCCTGAGGCGCAGGCCAGGGGAACGTCCCTGCGGAGGAGATGAAGGAAGAGCAAAGGAGCTTACCCTGCAGGCTGCGGCTGGGCCACTCTGTCTATCTCCTAGGGAGCTCTGGGGACGGCCGCCATGTTTTTAGGTAGCTGCCTCCCAGGGCGAGGCTGGCCTCGATGGTTTCCTCTGTGAGTAGCAGGAGGTGATGGGAAGGGCGTCGAGTGTCCTGGGGCTGCTGACCCTCACACTGCCCGGCTTCTTCACCACCCGTCTCTTCTCCTTTCCTAGATGGCGTCTGTGCTCAGCCGGCTCAGAGCAGTCCGCCCTCCCTAGGAGACAGCGATGCCTCTCCCGGACTCGCCGAGGGGCCTCTCCCTCCTTCGGTGGGGCCGTTGTCCGCAGAGCTGGACGACTCGGCCGATAGCAGCACCCTCCTCGTGCCTCCAGACACGCCCCTGAGCGAGAGCGGGCGGGCGGGAACTCTGGGGGGCAGCCGGCCCAGCCTCTGCTCTCTCAATACCATCGTCTAGAGGAGCGCAGAGCCGAGGCTGCTGCTCAGAAATCGGAGCCCCTGTTTGCACACAACTGGACAAAGAGCCCGGCTCGAGGCTGAGCTCCGAAGGGAAGCGCCCGCTCTGCCTGCTCCCTGCAGGCTGGCGTGGCTGCCGCTCGGCCCTCACCGGGCATTCACGGCCTGGTTTATTGTGTAAATAGGGTGGGCGAGAGGAAGGCCCCACGGGCCTCTGCAGGGGCGGAAAGAGGACGGAACTCGGGCGCCTTCCGGTCACCGCTCTTGGCTTTGGCTCGCTTTCTCCAGGCATGGCGGAGGACGGGCCAACTCCTTTGAGTGGGGGTGGCGGAGAGTGGGCTGAGGCTGGCGGCCAGGAGGGGGTGGACTCCCCTGGATGGGTCACTCCCGTAGAGTCCTTGGAAATGTCCCTAGGACAGGCCACGGGGAGGCCCGGCTGGGGGGACGTTCGACTTGAGCTGGGACGTAGCGATGCTCACACGGGAGCGTAGGCC
This sequence comes from Gracilinanus agilis, assembly GCF_016433145.1. Classification (NCBI taxonomy): domain Eukaryota; kingdom Metazoa; phylum Chordata; class Mammalia; order Didelphimorphia; family Didelphidae; genus Gracilinanus; species Gracilinanus agilis. Next base: position 780,220,912 of record NC_058130.1, on the reverse strand, counting down.
CCGCTAGGCCCAGGCGGGGAGTGTGCCAGTCCTCGGCCGAATGCCCATCTCGAAACGGCAGAGGAATAGCAGAAGAGGATCCACCTAGTCTGGCTTTGTAGGCCTCGAAGGCAGGACCGCGGCCGCCGGAGTCCGATCCCTCCTGGGGTGGTGAGAGGCAGGCACGCGGCCTACAGATGCTTCGTCCTCCTCAGGCTGGTGCCCAGCGTCCGCTTAGGTGGGCAGAGGAGAGTGGCTGCCCCTGCCCGGGCCCTCGGGGCAGAGCGAAGGGGGCCGGCTGCCTGTTAGCCGTTCCTGGGGTCCGTCACCCTTTACCTGCGTTTTGACCCGACTGAGAATAGCTAAGAAGGGGAACGGCTGATTGGAAACGCTTCTCGGCCAGCGTCCCAGAGCACGCGTGGCAGGTCACGCCCCCGTGGGCCCTCCAGCCTCAGCGGCCTCCTCTGGAAACCGAGGTCCCTTCTCTGCCATGAGCCCCCGAGGGCCTCGCTCAGGGGAGCCCCTTCTGCTGCGAGGCGATGGCAGCTTCTTTCTTAGGAATGGCTGTGGGGCTTCTCAGGGGCTGGAGGGGCCCTGAGAGATGCGTGCTTTCTGCTGGGGTAGCCCTCAGTTTGCAGGGTGCGGGGGAGGAGGGAGACTCGGTGACGGGGTAGCTCTCTCTTCATTTAGAACCAGAAGCATCCCCGCGGTATTCCCCTCGGATCCTGGACCTCTCAGTATTTTCTCTGGCCGACAGTCCGAGCGGTGGGATCGCTGGGCTCTGTCCCCCCTGCCTCTCCCCGTTTCTAATGAGACCTTCCCCTTCCTGCTGACGAGTGGGTTACCTCATTAGGGACTCTGGGGGGATTCAAGGGCCGCCACAGCCTCTGGGAGGAGGCTGGTGCCTCCCGGCAGGGGAAGGTGATCCCAGAGGCCAGTCACAGGTGAATGAATGCACGTGGTCAGCTCAGGGTTGTCCGGTGCGGGGGAGATGCTCGGGGATCACTCTGCGCCCTCGTCCCACCCCCTCAGAAGCCCACCTTGTCTCCCAGGCCTGAGGTGCCTGCCCTGAGGAAGGGGTGGCTGGACGCCGGGCCCAGTCTGGGAAATGCTCCCGGCATGGCCTCTTCCCCCCTCCTCACCCGTGACACACGCATGTTGTTGCCGCGAGCACCGGTGGATGGAGGGAGACTTTGTGGGCCCGGCGCGCTCTCTCGTGGCTCTGTTTCAGCCACGGACAGACCCAGCCTGTGGACAGCAAGTGTTGCCCAAGTAGGAATAATAAAGCGGGTTTTGTGCACTTTTGAGCACATCTCAACATTTTCTATACATCGTATGTACTGACCGTGTTTCCTTTAGTTTTATACGGGTGGTCGAGTGTGTGTGGGTGCGGGTGTGTGTCTGTGTGTGTGTGGCGGCTGTGATGGGGGGCCCCGGGGAGCCGAGGCCGGGGCTTGGAGCAGGGGCTGCCCAGGGAAGCCACCCTGGGCTTCCTTCATTCATGCATTCAGCCACGGCGGGGCGGCCCTTCTCCTTCGGACTCCTCCCTCCCCCGGGCTGTCCGTTCCTCTCGTTCCGTGTTGGTGGGCCCAGTTGCTTTTGTCCTGCAGTGCAGAGTTCTTGGGAGTGTGCAGATGTGGTTTTAAATTCCTTTTTCTCTTTCTGTGCCCCTCAGCGGGGGCTGACACCCACCGCACCCCCCCCGCCCCGGCGTGGGGCACGGAGCTGGGGAGCTTCCGCTGCTTCCTCTGGGAAGCTCTTACTCTTCGGCCCGGCCGGTCTGCTCTTAGCCTCATTCTTCCCTCTCGCCAAAGGCCAACGGGGGGAGTTTGTGTTTTAAAACAAGATGGCATCGTCTGTTTGCACATTTACTCTCTCGTTCTGGTTGTTCATTAGAGACAGAAAGCTTTTGGTGTTTCCGAAATGTGATTGAGGTGTGCTTGAGGGAAGCTGGGGAGCTGGCCAGACCCTTCCTCTTCTGGGGAGGGGCCCGTCCGCCGGCTCCTTCGGTGCTTCTCCCTTGGGTGTTGCCCGCATTTCCCGGGCCCTTGGACGGATGGACGGACTCTGAGACACGCGGAGCGCGCTGGGCCCAGGGATCTCCGAGGTCTCTTCCAGAAATAAATGCTGTGAAAGCCGCTGGTCAGCTTGTTTGCTTTCAACTTGAGCCGCGGAGGAGCCCCGAGTGTGGAAGGCCAGGAGGTCCGTCTCGGGCGGTGTGAGGGCAGGCCCAAGAGAGGCCTGCAGGGAGAGGCCCGGCCAAAGCAGTTCTGAGAGCGGAGTGGCCCGGGGCTGGCGGGAGTCCCGTAGGTAGTGAGCCTCCCTCGTAGCTCCCCCTTGGGGTGTCTATGGTTCGGGGACAGAGACTTCTTCCTCACTTCTTCTAACACAAAGCAGTGCCATTCAGAATCACTCGTATCCTGCACTTTCACAGATACTCCGTCATGGGTGTCCTCAGCCAGTGTTTTCTCCCCTGATGGAATGACTTCTTGTCCGTCAAGACCGTAGTCCTGGGTTCCAGGGGCTGCTGCGGTCCAGGAGAGTAGAGTCAGCTTTGGAGACTTCCTCCCTCCCCCCACAGCCCGAGCCCCGCGGCCTCCTGAGGCCACGCACCGAGTGCCTTTCATTCCGAGCCGGGGCTGAGGGTCTGGGTGCCCAGGCCAGCCCTGCCCCGCCCCATTGTCCAGCAGCTGCCCAGGGTACAAGGGCTGGGGGGGGTCTCCACAGGGCTGCTGCCTGGGGGCTTGGCTGACCCTGGGGAAGCCAGAGCTATGACAGGTGGCGCCGGGGCGCCTCAGAAGTGACCGAGGCTGGAGCCACGTTCCTCTTGCCTCCTGCTCTTGTCGGAGCAGGGACCACCTGGAGTAAGTGTACAGAAGCTTCCATGGGGTGGGCCTGGGAGTCAGGCGCGCCCTCTGGCCATGTTGCACACTAGGCTGTGCCCGTGGGAACCCCCAAGATGCACGGCTCCTGCCAAGACTTGGGCAGAGGCACGTCGGCCATTCGCACCCCTGAAAGGCTGCAGGGTCCCAGCTGGTTGGAGTTCCTCGCAGGGGAGGGAGGCTTGTATGGTCCAGAAAGGGACGAGGCACTTTCCCTCTCTCCCACATGCTCTGCCTGCAGAACTCTGCACAAGATGGACTCACCCGGTCACTCGAAGTCGAACCCCCCCACATGCCAACCATCCATGCTTGCTCCGGGGGCCGAGAGCGAGGGGGCTGCCCTGCCGCTGTCTCTCCTGTCCTGACCCCTGTGTGGTTGTTGATGCCTTTCCGTCGTGGAGGAGAGATTCTGGTCTCCTGAACCAGAATCGGGCACCGTAGATGTCTTCAAGGCTTTCTCTCTTGCTTCCATGGAGGGGAGTTTAATTGTTTGGATTGTTTGGTTTTTGTTGTCCAGTTGGCACTAATCCTTTTGTCCCCCTCAAGATGCTGTGAGAACTGTGTCATCGAATGCCAAATAAATCTGTGTTCTGGCCACCACTTTTTTCTCGTCCTTTTGTCCTAGGACCTTTGGAAGGGCAGGGCAGCCCTCTTGGAAAGCCGGGCTCGTGGCGGGGACCGTCTCGGTGGGAAGCCGGGCTCGTGGAGGAGAGGGATTGGGGGCACTTTCGCTGGCACAGTTTATAGGGGGGGGGCAGAAGGGGCTGTTGGTGCGCAGAGTGGGCCGGGCAGCCCAGAGGACGAGGATGAGTGAAATGGGCTCCCCGCCTCCCCTCTTCCCAGGACGTCTGTGGCCCCGAGAGTTTCACATGTCGCCCGGCTGGCCCCAACCCTGGGAAGTGGCCGCCTGGGCATTGCTCTTCCCGCTTACGGATGAGGAAACAGATCCGAGAGGAGCTGCTCCAGCCAAGTAAGCTGTCTTGGCTCTCGCACGTGAACCCAGCGGGGCTCAGTGGGGCTCAGAGGGCCTCCGTCCCAGGGGGGGGGGTGGGGGTGGAGGGGAGCCTCAGGAAATGCAGTCACAGGGCTTTAGGAGGAAGGTCTGCAGGGCCTGGAGGGTCTAAGCTACCCCTGAAAAGCAGACGAATGAATGGGGAAACCATTCTTTGTAAAGCGCCTCAGTGGGTGCCAAGTGCTGAAGGAATCTGGAGGCTCCCCGCAGAAAGCAAAGACGGTCCCTGCCCACGAGGAACTTCCATTGTGAAAGGGGGACCCCCAGAAGAGAGGGATGGCCAGAGTAGGGGCGTGGAGCTCCTTGGGATGGGGGGGCAGTAAATGAACAGCCTTTCCGGGAACAGGGAGAGCTGAATCGAACCCCTGGAAGGAGGAGGTGGCCGGGGAAGCAGATCCTGTGAAAATTGAGGAGAGGGGCAGCCAGGGGGCTCCGTGGAGAAAGCAGCAGACCTGCAATCGGGAGGCCCCGAGTTCCAATGTGACCTCACATGGACTTCCAAGCTGTATGACCCTGGGCAAGTCACTTAATCCCATTTACTTAATTCTTGTCCTTCTGGCTTAGACTTGTTACTAAGGCAGAAAGTAAGAGTTTAAAAAGCCCTGATAAAGGAGCAGCTGGGGAGCTCTGGGTGGAGAGCCAGGAAGTCCTGGGTTCCAATCTGGCCTCAGACACTTCCTAGCTGTGTGACCCTGGACAAGTCACTTGACCCCCATTGCCCAGCGCTTGCCCGTCTTCTGCCTCAGAACCAATACACAGTGTGGATTCTAAGATGGAAGGTGATGATTTGAAAAACAAATGAGCAAACGGAAAGGCTGGGAGCCTGGGGAGGAGAACAGGATGGGGGCCAGTTATTTCCTGTTTGTCCTGTGGGTGCCCCACTTTACAGACCTTAACTTGCTATCCTCGAGCTCGGCCCAGGGTCCGGAGAACCCCTGGAGCAGCCTCCCTGGGCAGGTCACGGAAGCCTCTCTGTTCCTCGGTTTCCTCATCTGTAAGGTGTCGCTGACAGCCCCTCCCCTGGGGCTGTGCGGATTGCGTGAAGTTGGGGGGCGGCTGGGGGAGCATCGGCTCTCGTTAGCCAAGATCCTGCCAGGAATCGCACCGTGTCCCAGGGCAAGTGGCTTGCGAGGGGCTCTGCAGCCTCCAGTAAGAATGATTTGTCGTCTCTCCCGGAAGCGGCCCTGGGAACAGCTGCCATTATTACCCCCATTTTGCATAGGAGGAGACTGAGGCTAAAGAACCTGCTCAGGGTCCCACAGCTCGTTCCTGTCTGAGCTCAGATTCGATCTCGGGGCTTCGGCTTCCAAGTTCAGCTCTTCTCTGTCCTTTGGCGCTGCTAGCCTGATCTGAGTGCGAGCCACCTCTGAGCACTAATCATTCATTTTTTGGTAAATCCTTACCTTCTGTCTCAGGATCCATTCTAAGATAGCAGGGCGAGGGCTAAGCCATGGGGGTGAAGGGACTTGCCCAGGGTCACACAGCCAGGACGTGTCTGAGGGCACATTTGAACCCAGGACCCCCCGTCTCTGGGCCTGGTGCTCTCATTCTCGGGGCTCCCTAGCGGTCCATCCTCTTCTTGACGCGACTCTCCTTAGGCCAGGATCACGCCACGGCCCTCTCTCTGTCCCGCATGCCACGGGGTTGGCACAGGCTGGCAGAGCACTTGTGAGTGGGGAGGCGTGGGAAGAGCCCCTGCACAGGGGAACCCCAAGGCCTGTGTTCAGCTCCAGCTGGCTCCCCGGGGCCTTGGGGCCCCCTCCAGGGAGAGCCCTGGGACCTTCTCCCTCGGCTTTTTGGGTGTTCTCGGTGGCCCTTGTCGAGAGGATCTCCGGGGCTGAGGGGGGGGTATGTCTGTCTGCAGGGCCAGGCCGGGCTGCCTAATGGCTGGGTCATGATGCCGAGAGGGCCAGGCTTTATGGGAACCCTGTGCCCCCCCCCCCCCCCAGCAGAGAGAGAAGTTTTAGATGGGGGAGGCCAGGCAATACCAACACACCTTAGTTCAAAATGGCACAAGATTAGCTGTTTAAGAGGCTCAGTGGATTGAGAATCAGGCCTGAAGCTGGGAGGTCCTGAGTTCCAATCTGGCCTCAGATACTTCCCAGCTGTGTGACCCTGGGCAAGTCACTTCACCCCCATGGCCTAGCCTTCACCACTCCTCTGCCTTAGAACAAATATACAGTATTGATTCCAAGACAGAAGGAAAGGGTTAAAAAAAGGAAGAAGCTGAAGAAAAAACAGCTGAGGCAGGGCCTGGCTTTTACCTCCTTTTAAATTCTCAGGGCTTGGCACAAAGCCCAGCACACAGGAGGTGCTTAATAAATGTCTATGGATTGGCGCCCACTGGGGCCAGCAGGTGCCCCTGCAGGGGAGTGGGAGCATTTGGAGAACTGCTAAAACCTAACAGAGGAGCAGGAAAGTGAGTCTGGGCCCAGGAAGGCCACGAACGCCCCAAGGCAAGACGATGGGGTGTGCCCTACTGGGGGGCTCCTCAGCGTCTGGTATCTAACAGGCAATGAATGCATGTCTGTTGGTTGGTTAATTAAAGGGAGCCTATCAGGGGCAGCTAGCTGGCCCCCAGAAAGAGCATCAGACCTGGTGAGGGGAGGTCCCGGGTTCAAATGTGACCTCAGATACTTCCTAGCTGGGTCACCTTGGCCAAGTCACCTAACCCTGATTGCCTAGCTAGGCCTTGCCCTTCTGTCTTAGAGTTTAGAGACAAGAAAGTAAGGATTAAGAGAGAGAGAGAGACAGTGATGGAGAGAGAAGCAGAGAGAGAGTCTGATGAGACAGAGAGAGAGGGAAAGAGACAGAGACAGAGAGAGACTGATAGAGACAAAGAGAAGGGGAGAGGAAGAGAGTGAGAGACAGAAGGAGGGAAAGACAGACAGAGACAGTGATAGAAACAGAGAGGGGGAGAGGGAGAGAGACAGAGAGGGAAAGAGACAGACAGAGAGACAGTGATAGAGAGAGAGAGAGAGAAGGAGAGAGTGAGAGACAGAGAGAGACAGACAGAGAGAGGGAGAGAGACAGAGACAGAGAGACAGTGATAGAGAGAGAGAGAGAGAAGGAGAGAGACAGACAGGGAGAGGGAGCAGGGGACAGCTTGCTGGCCACATATCAGAAATAGGGAGGAGGCGGTCCAGGGGTTTGGGAGATACATCCTAGGAGGCTCAGAGTAGGACTAGGAGCTCGCCGAGGGCAGGCCGGCCTTTGTACAAAGGGCAGCACTTGGCACAGTAACTGGTTCAGAGTAGGCGCTTCCTCGGGGTCTGCTGCCTTGATTACGTGCTGACGTGGGAAGGTGGGACAAGGCCGTCTTGTTAAGGACCTTGAATGCCAGGCGAGGGAGCTTGGACTTCCTCACTCAGGAGACCATTGGAGTGGCAGGACTGGATGGGGGCCTGCGAGGAAGAAGCCTGGCAGGCAAATGAAGGATGGACTGCAGGGGAAAAAGTGGAGGCAGGAGGCCTGTTAGGAGGAGACTCCAGTCGTCGGGGTGGGTGGTAATGAGGGTCTAGATTGGGGCATTGACCGTGAAATTAAGGAGGAAGGAAGTCGCTGGAGAGACATGGCAGAGGTGGACGGCTGACGGTGCCCGATAGAGCCGAGCCTCCCCGATGCTCATGGGGGGATGCTAAAGGGGGGAGCCGTCTGCCAGATTGTTCTGGGGGGGTGCAGAGGGGAGCAGCGGGAGACTCGCTCTCATCGGAGGGCTTCCGGAGAGGCAAAGGCTTGGAAAGGTCGAGACAAGCCGGGCGAGACGGCCTCGGCAGTCCTCGTGTCCCACCCTCGGTGTCCTCCGTCCTCCCTTCTGCTCTTGTGCCCCGTCTGCCTGAGCCTTCTAGCAGATGATGGCGAGAGGCGTGGATCTGAGCGAGGAGCCCAGAAACGAGCTCTCGTGTGTGTGTGTGTGTGTGTGTGTGTGTGTGTGTGTTTCAGTGTAGGCGGTTTCCAGCGTAATCCTTCGTGTTTTATTTGATGCATTCATGAGGGCTCCCCGTGCCGGGCATCCATGACACCAAACAGGGGAAGAACCCCAGTTAGAGCTGAAATATTCCAGAGCTTAGAGTCAGAAGACAGGCACATTTGAGTTCTGGCTGCTGGTGTGACCCTGCATGAGTCATTTCCTGCTCCAAGCCTCCATTTTCTTATCTGTAAAAGGGAGATAATAATCCATACTTAACCCCATGCATCAGTTAAGCCCCTATTGTGTGCCTGGAGGTACAGTAACAGTCAGTGCATAGTTCTGTTATTTGGAAAGGGATTTGTAAGCCATAAAGTGCTACCCAAGCCAACCAGAATTCCTCTTTGGGGAATGCCAGCTGGTTTAGGGGGGAAGCCGTTGGCCTTGAATTCTGGGCTGGGTCATCAAGGGAGCCTCCAGGGCAGCTGCTCCTAAGCCTCTTCTCATCTTCTTAGGTCAGATCAGACTTGGAATGACTGATTTGGAGTCTTTGAAAACCTGACTTTAGAAGCATCCTGTGCAAGTCACTTAACCTCTACCTACCTCAGTTTTCTTTCCTGTAAAATGGAGATAATAGTAACATCTACCTTATAAAGTGGTCACGAGGACCCTGGGGTCTTGCTGTCCACCCCACTGCTGCACCCTTAAGGCTTACTCTGCCCTGCAGCCAAACTCTCTCTCAGGTGTTGTTTCTCTTGTCAACTAACTCCTTGAGAGCAGTGACTGTCGTGATTTTTTTTTTTAACCTTTAACTTCTGTGTATTGGCTCCAAGGCAGAAGAGTGGTAAGGGTAGGCAATGGGGGCCAAGTGACTTACCCAGGGTCACACAGCTGGGAAGTGTCTGAGGCCGGATTTGAACCCAGGACCTCCCGTCTTTAGGTCTGACTCTCAATGCACTGAACTGCCCAGCTGCCCTGTGATTTATCTGCTTGTTTTCCCAGCACTTGGCCCTTGGGAAACATCAAGGACTTACCCAATTCCTGGCCATGGTGGAGGGATTCACAGAGAAGAGGAGAGAGGAGGTCTGAGGCATTTGGGCATCATTCCTGCAATTCCAAGAAGGTGGGAAATGGGATCAGGAACAGCCACCCTTCCCTGGGAATGGTCCTTCCACTGGATAAGGCTCTGGTGCGTGGAGAATGGTGTTGGTTGGGGCACAATCTCAAACTTGACCTGAGGTTGCCTCATCTGATCCCCTGCCTGGTCTCTACCACAGCATCGACAACAGATGGTCACCTTGATCCGGGCTCTTAACCTGGAGCCATGGACAGCCTTCAGGGAATCTCTGATCTTGGATTGGGGGGGAAAGAACCCTTTCTTTTCACTCACTTCTAAATGGAATGTAGTATTTTCTTTGGTGATTTGACACCAGATTTCCAAGAAGGGGTCTATAGGCTTCCCCAGACCGTCGAAGGACACAGAAATGGCCTGGGCTCCGCTTGGACAGCTCTGGTGACTTGGAGCTCATCTCCTGAGGCTGCCCATTCCATTCTCTGGACAGCTCCGATGGTCACAAACTATGTCGTCTGCTGACATCTACCTCCTAACTGCTGATTAATGTCGTCTGCGGCTTAGCTGCACAAATGTAAGACGTCTACTAGATGCCCTTTCTCTCCCAGGTCCTTTTCAGGCTAAACTCCCTTTGCTAGTCCCCTCTCTGGGATGTTGTGCATCCCAGGTGTGGGATCCAGGATTGTGCCCAGGACTCCTGTTGTCCCCTGACGGGTGTGGAGGCTTGGGAGGAATGAGAGGCTAGGGTTGCCACCAGGCTGACTCCACTGACTTCATCACTAGCCTGAGTAAATTTGGATAGTTCTGGGAAAAGTCAGTTCCTGGGAAAAGCCAAAGTCCCATGTGTCTCTGTGTGTATGTTGTAACGGTCAACTCCACTGCGTCCAGTAGGACCAACAGAAGTGTTTTGGGAGGGGAGACACGATGGGAAAGAGCATAGGAGATGGAGTGTGAGGTCTGATTCAGGCACCAAATATTCTGGGATGTTGGCCAAGTTATTTCAATTCCACACTTATTAAGTGCCTAATAGTAACAGCAGTTAACATTTCCAGAGTGTTTTAAGCTTTACAAGATGTCTTAAATTCTCACTTTCTCTTTACATCTATGGGAAGCATTTATTCCCATTTTACAGACAAGGAAACCAAGGCAGAGAGAGGCCCAAGGTTCCAGATTCCATCTGAGGCAGGTTTTGATTTCAGATCTCCTTGGTTCCAGACTGGGTCACCGAGGCTCCTCTATGTACAAAGCTCTGGCCCTTCAAAGACAAGAATGAGATGCTTCAATCTCAGCAGTTACAAAGGAGGTAAAAGGCTTCATGGAGTGAAGCTGAGCCTTGAAGGAAAATCATCAGAGATTATTTTTTAGAATCACCTACTATGTGCTAGCCACAATGCTAGGTTGCTGGAGAAACAAAAAAGGAAACCCCAGTGTGGAGGCAGGAAATGGAATGTAGCCTTTGGGAAGTATTTCTTCTTCAGTTCTCAGTTTTCTTCTTTCCCCACTCAGAGGGTGGTGGTGAGGAATTTGCTGTTAATAATAATAACCTTAGAAGGGCATATTTAAATGAGCGATTGTTAACAATTGAGGAAGGATTGTCTCATTGTGGGGGCTGGGCAAGGTTGCTGGGGGGGGGTCCTACTGTGAAGCAACTGTCATTTTAAAAAAATTGAATGGGAAAATTAAAAAGACAAACCCAAGAAGAAGCAAATTCACTCTCTGGTAGGTTGGTTTGGGAATTTTCTTTTTTCCTCAGAGCTCCCTAAATGTAAGCAAGGTTCATCCATGAGCCATATCATTCCCCAAGATTCAGCTCCATTTGTTTAAGTCTTGCTGCTGAGTTTCGTTGGAAATATGTAGAAATGCCGATGATTTATGTGGGTTTGTTTTATATCCTGCAACTTTGCTAAAGTTATTGATTATTTCCATTAGCTTTTTAGTTGATTTTCTCAGACTCTCCAAGTATATCATCTGTGAAGACTGATAATTTAGTTTCCTCGTTGCCTACTTTAATCCTTTCAATTTCCTTTTTCTTCTCTAATTGCTGTTGCTAGCGTTTCTAGTACACTGTTAAATAATAGAGGTGAGAATGGGCATCCTTGCTTTACCCCTGATCTTATTGGGAAGGCTTCTAATTTATCCCCATTGCAGATGATGCTTGCAGATGGTTTTAAGTTCCATTTGTTTAGAAACAATTTAGCACAAGGGAAAGACCCCTCCCCCCAAATCTAGTCCTGCTATCTAGTCCAGACAGACCTTGAACAACTGCTTTCCTAGCTCTAGGCCTCAGTTTCCCCTCTATAAAGAGATGTTTGGGCTTTATCTATAATGCCCCTGTTAGCTCCAATACGACTTTTAGGTTCTAACCTTGGACTTGCAGGAACTCCGTCTTTTAGTTGAGTTTCAGGATTGACTTGGCAAGCAATAAAAGTATTCTGGGAAGGAGCCAGGGATATTTCCCCTAGAAGAGACTCAACTTAGGAGAAAATGTGGCAAGTAAGTCATTATCACTCCCATTGTATAGATGAGACAACTGAGTCCTGGATTAGATAGAGCTAGGTGGCAGTATGGTTAAGAATGCTGGATTTTGAGTCTGGAAAACCTGGGTTCAAATCCCACTTGTTCACTCTGTGGTCCTAGATAAGTCAATTGTCCTCTCTCATGCTCAGTTTCCTCTTCTATAAAATAGGGATATTAATATTAGCTAGCTCCCAGGGTTGTTGCGAGGGTTGGTCATCCAGTCAATAAGCACTTGTTATTATAATACATTGATCGTTGTCATATTAAACACAACACATGACACATTTTAATATGTAATAATGATTATAAGTCATTATAAAGATCTTCTATGTGCTTGGCACTGTGCTAAGTGCTGGGTATACAAAAAGAGGCAAAAGACTGTCCCTGCCCTCAAGGAGCTCCCAGTCTAGTGAGGGGGAGGGCCAACAGCAAAGAGATATGAACAAATTCTGGGCGGGATCAATAGGAAAGAATGAACAGAGGACATGGCACTAGAATGAAGCAAGTTGAGGATAGGTTCCTTGTGGAACCGTTGGGTTTTAGGAAGCCACGGGATCGAATCCTCTAACATATGTCGGCATATAAATCCAATTGTGCCTGCCTGGGGTCTAGGGCTGAGCTGCACCAATCCACTCAACCCAATGCTCTTGATGCCTAGAAAAGAAACTTAGAGGGGATGGGATGAGATTTGTTAAGTATTTGGTGGTTCTTTAAGTATTGGGAGGTGGAATTTGCCTTGGTCTTCTTGAGCCCTGAGGGCAGAACCCAGAAAAATTGGTTGAAAGGGGCAGCTAGGTGGCACAGTGAATAAAAGAACTAGGTCTAGAGTTGGGAGGACTTGGGTTCAAATGTAGCCACAGATGCTTCCTAGTGATGACCCTGGGCAAGTCACTTAACTGCCATTGCCTAGCCCTTGTCCTTTTGTTAGAGTTGTTATTAAGAAGGAAAGGAAGGAAGGAAGAAGGGAAGGAAGGAAGGAAAAAGGAAGAAAGAAAGGAAGAAGAAAAGGAAGGAGAAAAGAGAAAGAAAGAAGGAAAGGAGGAAAGAAAAGAAGGAAAGAAAGGGAGGGAGGAAGAAAAAGGTAGGAAGGAAGGAAGGAAGAAGGAAAGAGGAAGGAAGGAAAAGGAAAGAAGGAAGGAAGGAAGAAGGAAAGGAAGGAGGAAAGAAAGGAAGAAGGAAAGAAAGGAAGACGGATGGAGCCCCTCATCTCAGGAGAGCTTGCAGTCCAAGCGGGCTGACCCCTCATCAGGGACATTGTAGGCGCGATTCCTATGGTAGCAGTGGAGGCGGACCGCGGGCCTTTCTGACTTGGTATTCTGGGATGCCCTGTGGGCGGCGGGTGTTGGGGGTGAGATGGTTGGCAGGAGGTAGATTCTGGGCTGACTTGAGGAAACCTTTTCTGGCAGAGCTGTCCACCCCGTAGCACAGGCTGCCTGTGGTGGTGAGCTTCCTGTCCCTTGTCCCATCTATGAGCAGAGGCCGAGTGACCACTCAGAGGGCCTGTGGGGGAAGGACGCCCTGCTCAGGTGAGGGAAGCCTGATCTCTACGGTCCCTTCCAGTCACAGTTCTCCGGTTCTCTGCTCGTCTGCAATGCTTCAGCCCCACTCTTGTTTGGGCAGGTTTAGAGTCTAGTTTCCCTGGGGTCTAGGATGGGTCTGCCTCTGATGAGGCCCTGGTGGAGTTCACAGGACAGGCTGGGCTAGCCCGCTGCCTGCCCAGGGGACCCAGCTGCCAGAGGAACCAAACCTGGGTCTCAAGGGGTCAGTCTGGCTGATGAGAGAGGAGGCTCGAAGGACTGGCCAGACTGGGTCCTCTGGGGGCATGGCTGGGCTCTTGGCTTATGAGAAGAAAACCATCTCTTAGCAACATCCTCAAGAGACAACTGGAAGAGCCTTGGACTGGAAAGTATAAGTCCAGGACCTGCCACTTAACTTAAGTTGTCTCAACCTTAGTTTCCTCATCTCAAAAATGGGAACGACCCTTCTGTTTTCTTCTTCCTTGGATTGTTGTAAGTTAGCTTGTAAACTTCAAGTGCTCATTAGAGCTTATCTCCCTGGGAGTCCCAGGTCTGCCCTCCATCTATAGCCCACCCTTTCTTGCCCTTCCTGTTTTTTAATTTTTGGTCTTTGCACCCTCAGCACCTCCCTTCTCTCTCTCTCTCTCTCTCTCTCTCTCTCTCTCTCTCTCTCTCTCTCTCTCTCTCTCT
>NC_058130.1:780195315-780205241 GCF_016433145.1 Gracilinanus agilis | reverse complement strand
CCTCTTCATCTAAGACTGGAGTGAAGAAGATAATAGTGGAAGATATGTCTGGCTGATATGAAATGGAGCAGAAGAGAGATCACAGAGCTCATGGGAAAAGTGAAGTACCACTTAGGACCTGAGCTGAGAGAGTGGCAAACTATGAGTATATAATACAAGCTATATTGCCCGATTCAGCTGATACGCTGGCTACTTTTGCTAAATTTTAAGTCTCCTTTGCAAAGTCGGAACTTTTCCTTTTTTTCCCCTCTACCTCTAACCTTGGACATTATAATTATTCAATATACAGTTGTGGGGTTTTTTTGTACTTACTGTTTAAATTTTTGTTATTTTAAATATTATATTCCTGACTCTGCTTGCTTTATATTTTTAGTTCTGAATTTTTCACATTCATTGTTTCTTATGGCATAGTAAGGAATATCTCTCTTGGATTCATGTGGCACAAATTATTTGCCATTCCCCAATCAATGGACATATACTTTGTTTCCAGTCCTTCACTATTACAAAAAGTGCTACTATGAATATTTTGGTGTATGTGGGAACTTTCTGTCCTTGTTTGGGGGTAAATGTGTGGGTCAAAGGATATGGAGATCATTCCATATTGCTTTTCAGATAGTTGAACCAATTTCACAGTTATATCAACAGTGTATTAGTCTATTCACAGTCTCACTAACATTGATTGCTTAGTTTACATTTATTATCCCTTTTGCCAGTTTGTTGGATGTGAAAAGAGACCTCAGGTACTTTGACATTTTTCTTAATTGTCTTTTGATGCTGTCTTATTGTGATTGTTAACAGTCAGCAATTTTTTTGAGAGCTGTTGCCCATTCCCCAGATTCTTTAACTTAGCAGTTCGTTCTCTCTCTCTCTCTCTCTCTCTCTCTCTCTCTCTCTCTCTCTCTCTCTCTCTCTCTCTCTCTCTCTCATTTTTTCATGTGGTCAGTCTTTGAGCCACATCTAACCCATCCAAAGTTTTTTGCCATTGATCCTTTGAGCCCTAAAGCCGAACTTGACATTTATTCCTATTAAATTTCATCCTGTTAGAATCGACTCAGTGTTCTGTCCTATGGAGCTCCGTTGGGATTCCAAGACTGTTCACTCATTCAGTATCCCTCTTACTTTTATATCAGCACTTAGGGCACGGTGGGCATCAAGAAGGCTAGGGCAGAGGATGGAGGAGAAGGTGGAGCTCGGCTGAGGGTCTGACAAATCCTGTGGAAATCTGAAAACCTCAGAAATTTAACAAAGGTAAAACTAGGATTACTTTATCTCCCGGGAGGGTGGGGGTGGATTCAATCTGAAGGCACTTCTCACTGCCTGCCAAAGAAACCCTAGTTTTATCTTTTTAAAATGTTTGGGAGTCCTTAGGGAGAGCCACTAATTGGTTCAGCCTGGGCATTCTACAGCATTCAGACTTGTGTGAAACGTGTGCTTCCACAGAAAGATTTCCACAGAAATGCAGAGAAAGGGAAGGCTTCATCAACATAAACTTGGTGAAGGAGGGGAATGGGGAAGGGAGAGAATGGATCTGGGTAAAGAAGTGGAGGGAGAAGAAATCGCTCATTTTCTTCCCATAATTCCACAGGTCTACAATAGAGCAAATTAAGGACCATTTGTCTCCCCAGTTTTTCATCCATCCTGTGAGTAGACAGTACCCGACTTGGAGACTTTTAGCTATGTGATTACAGGGGACGTAACATCAGTGGTGCCCATCATATCAGTGTCACTGGGCTTGAGTTCAAATTCTAACAGACACTTACTGTGGTTAGATGATCAGAGGGGTGGTTCCTGCCTCCTAAGGCTGTTGTGAGGCAAGTGTTGAGGGGCGTCCAGGGGAAAGCTGGAGTCAAGTTCCCAGAGAGACAATAGTTAAAACTTCCAATGAGTGCATTTACACCTGTAGACTCTAAAAGCTCCAAATCAAGGCTTTATTGGAGAGCCGATTGTTAAACATTTGGCAGCAATCTGTAGGTTTTTCCCTGCTTTACTGCTCTTGGGCAGGTGTGATTGGGTCCACGTGGCTTCTTCTTTCCCCAACACAGGCTAAAACTCGCCGGTACCCTAATAGATAAACTTCCAGGGTTGCTGTGGTCTAAGAAAAATTCATCAACATCTGGTGGCAAAGCTCTGGTGATAAAGTGACTCACAGTGATAATAGTGCCATCAGAGAGGCTGCAAAGTATAGTGGAGAGTAGGCCGGCCCCAGAACCAGTGAGAACTGGGTTCTAGTCCTGACCTGACACACACTGGCTATATGACCCTGGGCAAGTCAGTTCCTCAAGGCTGTATTCAACTCTCTGAGACTCCAAGTTTCAGAGAAAGGGCCCATCTGCATTGGCAGAGGGAGCTTTTCCTTTCAGTGAAATCAACTGCTGTTCCTAAGTACTAGAGTGAAGAAGATTTGGGTTCTAACCCCACCTCCTACATTTAAATTTATGTGACCCTGGACAAGTAATTTAACAGCCTCAGTTTCCTCATCTGTAAAATAGGGATGGTAATCCCTGTAGTGCCCACCTCGAGGGACTGGGGTGAGGATTAAATTCAAGAACATCTATAAAGTCCTACGCAAACATTTTTTTAAATCCTTTTTGTTTTAGTAACAGTTCTAAGGCAGAAGAGTGGTAAGGGCTAGGCGATGGGGGTTAAGTGACTCGCCCAGGGTCACACAGCTAGGAAGTGTCCAATGCCAGATTTTAACCCAAGTCCTCCTGACTCCAGGCCTGGCTCCTGTCCACTGTGCCACCTGGCTGCCCCAGCCCCAACTTTGTAAACTTTAAAGGGCTGTGCCAGTCTCACATAGACAGTGTGGGGCACAAGGACATACCGAATATTTCTCTCTCATTTAAGTGACAAAGTGTTCACTTGAAAAGGGACCAGATCCAGATTTCATTTCTGGCAGATCTCGATAGTCAAAAAGTAGATCATTTGTCCCATTGAGAGCATTCTCAGTAAGTGCCATCCTATCCCACTGGCCATGGTGCGTGCATGAGGGGGAGGAGAGGGTTACTCAATCACTGACAAAAGCCACCCCACCTTTTTCTTGAGAATTGAAGACATTTTCCCTGGAAACTGGGCGAGTTCTTCTTTAATCACACATTTCTCCAAAGTAGCAAAGAAGAATCCTATAATTGAACTCAGTTCTTTGGGGAAAGAATTCAATTAAAAAAGCATAATTTGCTTGACTATTTTTGAAATTTCACTTTTTAATTTTTCAGTTACACGTAGAAACGCCTTTTAGCAGTTGCTTTCTGACATTTTGCCATTCAGATTCTCCCCACCCCCTCAAAGCAGTAAATTATCCGATACAGGTTATAGCAGTGCTTTTGTGTGATATGTTTCCATAGTGCCCATGTTGTGACTGAAGAAACAGCTCACATATGCAATAAAAAACTCATGAAAGTGGGGCAGCTGGGTAGCTCAGTGGATTGAGAGTCAGGCCTAGAGACGGGAGGTCCTGGGTTCAAATCTGGCCTCAGCCACTTCCCAGCTGTGTGACCCTGGGCAAGTCACTTGACCCCCATTGCCCACCCTTACCGCTCTTCCACCAAGAAGCCAAATACACAGAAGTTAAGGGTTTTAAAAAAAAAAACTAATGAAAGAAATTAAGTGAAGGAGGATGTCCTTTGATCTGTAATCAGATGCTGATGGTTCCTTCATTGGCTGCGGGGAGCATTTTTTTTTTAATGATAAGTTATCTTGGGATCTTGTTTGGCCGATAATAGTTTAGACTTCACAGTCGACTATTGTATAGGATTTCTGTTACTGTATACAGTGTTTTCCTCGTTCTGCTCTCTTTACTTTGTGTCAGTTCATAGAAGTCTTTCCAGGTTTTTCTGATCTCATCCTGTTTGTCATTTTTTTTTTAAGGCAATGGGGGTCAAGTGACTTGCCCAGGGTCACCCAGCTGGGAAGTGTCTGAGGTTGGATTTGAACCTAGGACCTCCCATCTCTAGGCCTGGCTCTCAATCCACTGAGCTACCCAGCTGCCCCTTTATTTGTCATTTCTTATGACACAATAGTACTCCATTACAACCATGTTTCACAGTTTGTTCAACCATTCCCCAATGGACGAGCATCCCCTCAGTTTCCAATTCTTTGCCACCACAAAAAGAGTTGCTGAAAATATTTTTGTACAAGTAGGTCTTTTCCCCCTTTCTCTGATCTCTTTGGGATATAGCCCGGGTAGTGATGTTGCTGGGTCAAAGGGTCATAGTTTTATGGTCCTTTGAGGCTGGTTCCATATTGCTCTCAGCTCACAGCTCCACCAACAGTGTGTTAGTGTCCCACATCCCCTCCAACAGTTCTCACTTCTCTTTTTGGTCCATAGCATAATATTTTGGGTGAATTGGAAAAGAAGTGCTCAGCCTTATTTGTGTGTGATGACGACGACGACAATGACGACAAGAGCTAACAGCATAGCACTTTGTTTTATTTTCCCCCAATGTAGCTCCTTAAAGGGTGTCAAGCACTTTCCAAACACGGGCCCATTAGTGCCTTCCAACAACCTCATGAGGTAAGGAATACAAGGATCTTCATCTGACAGTTGAGGCAATTAACTTGTCCAAGCTCTGGGCACATGCCTGTGGTCAGCTGTCTAGCAAGTGTTAGAAATGAGATTCAAACCTGTCCCTTCCTGATGTCAACACCAAGACTGTTGCAACTCTACCACTCTGCCTCTGCTGCTTGCTTCCCATTTGGCTGTGGGGAAATTACATCACCTCCCTGGGCCTCAGTTTACTTTTTTATAAAATGAAGAATTGGACTAGATGGCTTGGAAGATCTCTTCCAGCTCCAGAGCTGATGATCTTGGATGTGAATGTGCTTTGACCAAGTTTCCTGTCCTTGGAATGGACCTTCAGACACCCCCTGATTCATTGCCCTCATTTTACAGATGAGGAAAGCAAGGTTCAATTGGTACAAGGGACTTGTTCCTTGGCACACAACTAGTTAGTGGAAAAGCCAAGATATAAACTCAGATTTTTTTGTCCCAAATCCTATGCTCCTCAAGTGACCTATTTCATACCTGAGTGATAGATTCCTTGGACTCCATTCAGTCCCATGATCCTCCATCCCTAGCTCTCACCTCACAGGCACCTACTTCTTATTTCAAATTGGCATCATTTCTCCTTGTTTCCAGCTCCTCATAGGTCAGATCTCTTATGAGACAAAGACACCAATTTCGTCAGGCTCCCATTTCTCCTCTTCCTCCTCTAGCCCTGATAATTATTTGTGTCCCAGCACTGGCTTAGAGCTTCCAAGCCTCCCTTCTCTTGAAGCCTGGCCACGGATATTTTAAGGCAAGTGGCTTTGAGGGTGGCTCCAGAGACCCAACCAGGACAGAAGTGGCCAGATGAGGATAGCGCTTCAGAGCAGGAGAGGACCTCGGAGAGCATCCTGCTGAAAAGTTTTCCCTCCGGTGGTTGTGGGAAAATAGGTACATTAATCACTGTCGATGGAGTTGTGAACTGGTCCAGCCATTTTGGAAAGCAATTTGGAACCGTGTTCCCAGAGCTATGAAATTAAATGAAAATAAATCTTCCGACTCAACGATACCACAACCTAGTCCCATGCTCGGAAGATCTCAGAACAAGAGGAAGAGGATCCCCGTGTGCCAAGAGCTCCTTTTGCAGTGGCGAAACTCTAGAGGCGGAGAGTGGCGTCCACCAATGGGGGCATGGCTGGAAAAGTCGATGAGACTCGAAGGTGAGAGTGTATTATTGGGCTCTAAGGAACGCGGAGGGGGATGGCTTCAGAGAAAACTGGGAAGACTTGTAGGAACTGATGCAGAGCGAAGGTGGGAGAAACGAGAGCAAATCTAAATGGTGGCGACATTGTTGCAAAGACAAACGTGAAAGACTTGGAGGCTCTGATGAACGCCAGGACCAGCTGGGATTCCACAGGCCCGGAGGACAGATTGAGATGCTCTGGTCTATTCTTGTTTTGTTTGTTTTTCTTGCCTTCTCTGTGGGGATGGGGAGGTGGGAAGGAGAGAACCTGCAGCTGAAAACAAAATGGAATTTTAACCAGAGAAGTCTTTCTGTAATATTCTTTCCAAGTCCTCTCGTTTTCCCCTCCCCGACTCCCTCTGCTTAAGGACTTCAGAGCGGGTGAGTCCACTTCCTCGTGAAGCCGCCCATTCCACTTTTGGTTAATCGTTAGCGAATTTTTCCCAACTGACTCCAAGCTGACGCCCTCCCTGCCCCTCCCAGCCTCCCCCAGTTTCTTTGGACTGGTTCTAATTTATCATCTAGTGGCAGCCCCATGTTGGCCAGCGAGAGGCTCATTCAGTGACTCACCACTCTCGCTTCCCTCCCTCTAGCACTTGCACATACCGAGCCCCAGATGGCAGCCCGGGTGGTGTGGGGGACTCAGACTTCTGGGGCTAGGACAAGCGGAGGAGCCCGGATGGAAGGTGGGAGTGGGTGCTCCCGCAGAGGACCGAGGGTGGCAATGGCGACGTCAGGAAAACCGGGAGGACGAGGAGGAAGAAAAGAAAGAGGAGCCGAGCTTGGAAAACCAGGAACGAATGGAGAAAATCTAAGAGGAAGAAAGGACAAGAAGAAAGGAAGAAGGGATAGCTACAGGACTCAGTGGATAGAGAGCCAAGCCTAGAGATGGGTTCAAATGTGCCCTCAGACATTTCCTAGCTGTGTGACCCTGGGCAAGTCACTTAACCCTCATTGCCTCACCCTGGAATTGACACTTAAAGATTCTAAGATTGAAGGTAAAGGAGGAAGAAGAGAAAGAGGAAGGAGAAGAAAGAGGAGAAGGTGAAGGAGAAGGGAGAGGAGGAGGAGGAGAAATTAAGAAAAGGTTAGAAGAGGCCAAAGAATCTAAAGAACTCACACCAGAAGAACATTGGACAGATAAACTAGGAATAAAGAAATTCCAGGAAGAGGCATTGGCACAATCTGCAGTATAGATGTCATGAACCCATCTTCAAGAGAGGACCTCACAGAATTTGGAAAGTTACTAAAAGAAAGAAATTACACAACATTATGCAAGTTTCTTGGAAGGGGTAGGTCGAGATACTGTGTGTCTTATGGGAAACTAATGACTCGAAAGAGATGACCAATCACTGACAGGACTCTTCGGGGCCAAACAGAAACAAGGGAAGCAGTCCAAAGCCCCGGAGAAGAACAACGTGGTTCCTGGAAGGGGCTTAAAGGCTGCAATGGAGACTCTGGTGCTTCCGATGGAGGAGAGGGGGCAAGGCTCTCAAGGCTCCCGGTGACTTCCATCTCCTTCCCCACCCTCCCCGGGTCCTCTCCCAGCATGGAGTACAACTTCCTTTGCTGTCAGTCCTGTCAAACGATGCAATCCAAAGCCAGTATGTGTGCCCATTACTTAACCCCTTGACACACCGTTGCTAACACAAAGGGGAACTTGGTTCTTGTTGCCAAGGGGTTAAAATGAGGAAACTTCGTGGCTACTAAACGTAAGCCATGAGCAACCCTGATCACGTTGGCACTGTTGCTCTCGGGTTCCAGGGCAGCGGCAGGGAGCGTCCTTGAGTGGGAAACGCTAGCTGGAGTGTGACAAAACAACAACCCCAACAACCCCCAGAGCATTTACCAGCACTGTTCAATAACAGAACCCCCTGGAAGGGACTTCCTAGCAGTTTGTGACAAGGGCACAGGAGGGGGCACCTACTATTAAAATGGCTTTGTCTGGAGGTAGAGCCGAGCCTTTCAATACTACATCACAATTTGTGGTTCGGCTGCTTCAGTTATAGCTGATTCCTTCCAATCCCATTTGGCGTTTTCTTGGCAGAGATGCTACATGTTATGCCAGTTTCTCCAACTCATTTTACAGATGAAGAAACTGAGGCAAAAGGGCGAAGTCATTTGCCTAGGGTCACACAGCTATTAATAGGTCAGATTTGAACTTAGGTCTTCTCGATTCCAAGCTTGGCATTCTATCCATGGTGCTACCTGCCTGCTCCTATTGTGGAGATTAAAATTAATATGCAAAATACTAAATATTATATTTATAAATATTTTTATTAATAATAATCCAACAAAAGAGACCAAAAGGTACTAACCAGCTCTTTCCCAGGGACCAAAGAGAAAGAGGGAGGAGTTACAGCCAACTAGAAAACAAAAAGGTGACCATGCAAACATCAAGGCGCAGGAGAGATTAAAGAGAATTTGGGGAAAACTAAGGGACTTATGGGGGATGAAGTTCAAGGTTCAAAATTTCCATTTATACACTCTAAAGAAGACTTTATATTTTAGAATAAGGAGACTGTAGCCAAAATGGCTTGACATTTATAAAAATTCAGTGCCTGGAACAGCTAGGTGACTCAGTGGGAATGGGAGGTTCTGGGTTCAAATTTGATCTCAGAAATTTCCTAGCAGTGTGACCCTGGGCAAGTGACTTCACCCCAGTTGCTTAGTCCTTTTAAAGCACTCTTCTGCCTTAGAACCAGGGCTTAGTATCAATTCTTTTTTTCTTTTTTTAACTCTTACCTTCCCTCTTAGAATCAATACTGTATACTGGTAGAAGAGTGGCCAGGGCTAGGCAATGGGGGTGAAGTGACTTTCCCAGGGTCTCACACAGCTAGGAAGTGTGTGAAGGCAGATCTGAACCCAGGACCTCTCATCTCTGGGTCTGACTCTCCATCTACTGAGCCACCCAGCTGCCCCCCCCCCCCTTAGTATCAACTCTAAGACAAAAGGTAAGAGTTAAAAAAGAACCAGGGATCCAGAGGCCCCAGTCTTGAAGCCAAGAGGCAATGTCTCCATCCAGCTTGGGCTATTTCAGTTGTATGGAATCAAGTGTGTATTTTCTGGAATATTTCTACTAATTCGTCCTTTGGGGGTGGGGGATGGGATTCCTTATTTATTTGCACGAGAAACATAATGTCCTTGTTTTAGGTTGAGCTAGAACAACTTTCCCAGGGGGTTGGCACTTCCTTTCTTTTCCAAACACGCAGATGGAATGGCAACAGCTCCTACAGTTTGATCAATTGTTCTGTTAAACACGGCGGCATCTGCAAGGTTTTCTAGAGGGCCGGAAGTGAATAAAATCCCTCTTGGGAGGGCTTCCACAAGTAATGATAGCTGGCATTTCGGTAGAACTTTAAGACTGGCCAAGGGCTTTCCACGTGACCATTTCTTCAGTCCTCACAGCACTGTAGGGTAGCCGTTATTATCCCCATTTACAGATGAGGAAACTGAGTCACGGAGCGGCTCAGCATCTCCGCCAGGGCCCCAGAGCTAGAAGTGTCGACCTGTTGTTCCCAGGTGACTGAGGGAGCTACGGCACGGTTTCCTGTGCCCTCTCCCATTCTAGCCGCCCTCTGGTTGTCATCTCTAGCCTGTCGAGCGACTTTCTAAAACGGGACATTTGGAACTTGAAACCATATTTCAGAAGGCGTCTGTCTGCCCACCAGCATAGGAGCCCCATGGCTTATGGGTGACGGAAAGAGGCCTGAATTCGAATCTCTCTCTTGCTGTGATCCTCAGAGGTCTCCACCAAGCCCTTTCTTCTCCTTCCGGGCAGGGCTTAGCTCCCGTCGCTCTCGGTGCTATTCTGACTTGTTAGCGAATGCAGAGCGGACGCTTTTTGTAGGGGCTACCGAGCTGGGGGAGGGGAGCCTGGCAGCCTGGGTTCTTTCCCGCTCTTCAGAACCACGGAGAGTTCCCACAGCCCTGGGGCCACCTCCAGAGGGCATCCCTGATGGGAGTTTCCAGGGGAGTGTCCCGGCAGAGAGCGCCTGCCCGCTAGGCGGCTTCCTGATGTGGTTGGGGCTGGGGGGGGGGAGGGGTGCCACCCACAGTGGCTCCAGCTCGCTGTTATGGTCCCGGCGTTTCCACTAATCTGAGCAATGTTCCTTCTCCCCGGCAACTTTGCCGCCCCGCAGCCGCCGGAAGCCCATCACTCGGCGCCCCCTTCCCCCCCCCCCCCCGCCCCAATCCCAG
>NC_058130.1:780164876-780192476 GCF_016433145.1 Gracilinanus agilis | reverse complement strand
CGCCCCGCGCCCCGCGTCTCCTCGCTGCCCTCGGTCCCGGGCTCCGCCTCCTTCCGCCGCCCCGCCAGAGCCCTTCGAGGCCCCGGCGCCCCCGGGCCGCCCGGCCTGGCCGCCTCCCCGGCCGCGATCGCCACCCCGGCCCCGGCCATGAGCCCCGGCCAGTCCTGGTGCGCTGCGCTGCGCGGCCCTCGCGGCTCTGCCTCCTCCCGCAGCGCCCAGAGGCTGCCGAACTGCTCCCGGGAGTCGCGGGGCCCGAGGGCGGGGCCGGGGGAGCCAGCCCGGGGCCCCGCAGCCTTAACAACGGGTCCCAGGGGCCCGGGGCCCGAGGGAGCGGCTGTGGGAACCTCTGCGGGAGTGGGGGGCGGGGACAACCGAACCGGGGCCGCGTCCCTGCCCCCTCCTCTCCCAGCCCAGCCCAGGGGTCACGGGGTCCGACCCCAGGGGGAGGACTGGAACCCAGCTCCTTGGACCCTTTCCCCTGTGTGGGCCCTTCCAGCTCTCAGTCCTGCTGTCCTCCTGGGGCCGTCGGGAAAGGGGCCTTGGGCGGGGGGAGGCGGGATGGGGGCCCGAGGACCAAGTTAGGAGAACAGCGAGGGCAGAGGCCGGCTGTGAGAGCGCCCCGGAGGAGAGACTTCGCAATCCCTGTTTGAGCCTCCAGTTAGGGGGGGGAGGGGGAAGACAAGAGAGACAGAGCGAGAGGGAGGCGGGCGGAGCCCGGGCCAGAGACCGGGAGGCTGGAGAGGGACGATGCTCTCCGTGGTCAGAGATCTCAGAAGCCCCTCTTTACAGAGGAGAAGGGAGAGGGCACGTGACCGGCCCGCTCCCGCATCCCAGCCGCCCGGATTCCGAGGCCGGCGCTCTCTCCAAGGTACCACTCTGGGCAGTGGCGGCTCCCAGGGGAATCCAGTCATCTCCTGGCCCCACCGAGGTGATCTGGGACGTTCCCGTGAAGGAATGGAATTCCCGCCACTTTCTATGGCAAGAGCAAAGTCTGGATCCTAAATTTGGAGCCGGAAGGGACCTCAGAGGCCTTCCCCCGGTCTACCACCTCCTTTAGCAGAGGAGGAAACTGAGGCACAGAACTGCCGCCCCACCCAGATAGGTGGAGGGGTTTGCTCCGGGTTCCACGGATAGGATCCCCAAAGTCCAGCTGGAGAACCAGTCAGAGACCATTTAGTCCAACCCTTGATTTTGCAGAGGAGGAGACTGAGGCCCAGGGACATTGTGACTTGTCCAAGATCATACAGGCATTAAGGAGCAGAGGCTGGACTCGAACACAAGTCCTCTGACTCCAAACCATTCCTCTTCTGCTCTTTCACTTGCCATCTCATTTGGGCATGCCTGGCACTGCGGAACCCCTCTGGTCCTCTGTAGCTCCGGCTGTCAGTGAGCTGAGACTTGAATTCAGCTCTCTGACCTCTGTGGCACCAAGATGCTTCTCATCTGGGGAGGGGGGGGGCCCCTGTGGAGACTGCAGAGCCCTTCCAGGGCTGGGAACAAGCAGGGATGTTCCTCTCTTTCCCAGCGTCCCCCTCTCCCTCTTGTGTCCGCTGGGGCCCCGGGGTGGGAATCTCTGAGGCGTGTATAAGCTAATGAGACGGAGCTGAACAAACACTCCTCCACTCACACATGGAGTGAGCCCCGGCCCCCCCCCCCCCCCCCCAGCTGGCCCCTTGAGAGCTCTGGGCCTTATTCTAGGGAGCCTGGCATCGCCGGCACCCGGCCAGGGGCCCTCTCTGGGAATTCGCTGCGGGGCCAGCTTAGGAGTGGGCCAAGCAATTGCTCTCCCTGCTGTGGAGTTAGCAGAGCCTGGCAGGCCCTCAGGCACAGTGCCTGCCTGTCACTTCATCTGGCCCGGCCCCCCTTGGCGGCTCTGAGGTCTGGGGCAGAAGCTTCGGGCAAAACAGAAACTCCTGGAAGGCAGGGACCAAAGTTTGTCTTTGGATCCCCACTATCTCCAGAGAGCCGGGCCAGAGACCCCATCTGGGCTTTTCTTGGCAGAGATCCTGGAGACGTTTGCCATTTCCTTCTCCAGTCCATTTGACAGATGAGGAAACTGAGGCAGAGTGAAGTGACTTGCCCAGAGGCACATAGCTAGGAAGTGTCTGAGGCCAGATTTGAACCCAGGACCTCCCATCTCTAGGCCTGGCTCTCAATCCACTGAGCTACCCAGCTGCCACCCTCCCCCCCCCCCCCACTAATTATTTTTTTATTTTAAACCCTTCACTTCTGTGTATTGGCTCCTAGGTGGAAGAGTGGTAAGGGTGGGCCATGGGGGTCAAGTGACTTGCCCAGGGTCACACAGCTGGGAAGTGTCTGAGGCAGGATTTGAACCCAGGACCTCCCGCCTCTAGGCCTGACTCTCAATCCACTGAGCTACCCAGCTGCTCCCCCCCTCACTAATTATTAAGAGTGTAAAGGGAGGCAGCTAGGCAGCTCAGTGCATAGTGAGCCAGGCGTAAAGATGCAAGGTTCTGGGTTCAAATTTGACCTCATACATTTCCTCAGAGAAATCTCAGAGAGGCTCACCGTCTGCCATCATGAACACATGAACTACTAAGGTGGATCCGAGTTCCTCATTGTATTGGTAGAAGATCCTGTAACAGACTGATTGGATTGAAGAGAAGCACCTCTGAGGAGGAATTCACAATAAGCCCAGGAAGACTCTTGAGGAAATGACTGCTGGGGAGGGGCCAGAGTGAAGAGGGGAATTCTGGGGGAGATATCCCAACTGCCACACTACTCACTGAACCTTGGATGGGCCAGAGAGGGAGGCGGGGGTGTTCCTGTGAATCCTGACCCCCCAAAGTGGAGGATTTCCTTGAGTATCACAACTTCTATAACCAGCCAATCATCTCACTTGATCTACCAACATCATTTGCCACCTGGGAAGAGACGCAGCAGTTACTCCATTTGGCCAAAGAGCCTGGACTCCCGGGGGTGGGGGTGGGGGTGGGCTCTGAGCACCCTTCTGAATCTGCTTTATCCACAACGCTGGTATTCCTCAGTTTAGTTCATTAGTTTATAGGTCAGGAGTTCCTGGGGCTTGAGACAGCTGCTGGACAAGAGCTACAGAATTCCAGTGCTGCTCACCAGCTTCTAACTCCTTTCATCTGGGTTTTTCATTTCATAAGTGAAATTCATCCATTCAGATGTAGAATGTAGATAGCAGTGGGATCATTGTACAGAGCAGGGAATGGGCTTGTGATCACACAAAGCTTCTTTGGGCAGGCTGGGATTCCAGGGTTTCCACTACAGCACAGTTTCCCTCAAGTAGATGAAGTCTGGACCCGATGCTTAGTCAGGTCCCCAGAGGACAGCTAGCTGTGGCTCCCCCCAGTTTTGAAGAATTAGATGATTGTGTTTCCAATTAATTTTTAATTTGCCTCTCCACAAACCCTCATTAATAATGATTCTTATTGCATTGGGATCTGAGATAGTTGCATTTATGGTTTCTGCCTTTCTGCATTTGGTTGTGAAGTTCTTGTGCCCTAGTTCAGTGATGGTGAACCTTTTAGAGACAGAGTGCTGGGCTCTACCCCCACTACACCCCCCAGACCGAGTGCCATGTCCACCCCCTCCAGACCACTGAGTGCCACATCCCATCTCACCTCGACCCCTGGACCCACCCCCTTTCCCCAGGCAGAGAGGGAGGAAGCACTCCTAGTGGGCTGCTGGGCTGAGGGACTGGTGATGAGAGGCATGTGTGGAGAGGGGGAGGAGAGTGGCCAAGGGTTCAGCTCCCTCCGGCTCTGCTCCCCCCTAGCTATGTGCCACACTATGAACTATGCTCCCCTCAAACCTAGCTCCTCTCCCCTAGCTCCAACCCCACAACAGGAATCACCTTCACCATAGACTCAACAGGCTGCCATCTGCACTGAACCCTCATGCAGCATGTGAGCCCCCCCCCCCAGCACCTCATTCCAGATAGGGGAGGGAGGAAGCACTCCCATTGGGCTGCTGGGCAGAGGGGCAGGGGAAGTCAAGCACATGGAAAAGGGAAAGGGAACAGCTCTGCCCTAGTCCCTCTGGCTTTCTAGTAATGAACTCTGGCAGGCAACTGCAGGTGCGCTCACAGGGAGAGCTCCACATGCCCTTTCTAGCACACGTGCCATAGGTTCACCATCACGGCCCTAGTAAATGGCCAATTTCGTATATGTACCGTATGCTGCTGAAAAGTAGGTATATTCCTTTTTGTTCCTATTCAATTTTCTCCAGATAGCTATTAACTCCAAGTTTTCTAAAATTTCATTCACCTCCTTTACTTCTTTCTTATTTATTTTTTGGTTAGATCCTCTCAGAATTCTGAGGGGCCCTGAGATGTCTTTTTAGTGCTCTTTGTTTAAGCCCCCATTCAGGAGTATTCTCCATAATATCAATCACCAAATACTGTCAGTATCTCGAAGCCATTGATCACACCAGTATTTATCATTAATTTCACCAATTATCTTCCAGTAACTCGTACAAGTGGAAATTTAGGAGGAGCTATAGCTAGAAGCACAAAGCATTTCCTGCCACATCGGGGCACCCACTCCTTCGAGCATCTCCGTCCTTGGGGAGAATGGGCTCAAACTTCAAAGCATTGCCGTGAAGCATTCACTTCACCAACTTTACTTCCAAATTTAGTTTGGCCATTAGAGAGAGTTGCTCCCTGTTTCTGAACTGCTGGGTTGGATCCCAAAGGGGCATCCTCAGAGCACCATTCCTCCCTAGACTTGGCTGCCAACAAACTCTGGAGTGGATTCCAGGTCCTAGACATCTGGCAGCTCACTCCTTCAGCCTCTTAAAGCTCATAAAGTTGCCATCTCCTCCAAGCAGGAAAGACCTCGAGATCACCTCGGTGGCTCTGGTGGGGACAGCAGGATGTTGCTGCTGCTGGAGTGTCACCTTTCTCCTTACCTGGAGACTTATGGTAGTTATCACCTCAAATGCCTCTGGGAAAAAGGGAGGTCCCATCAGATACTGGGGCTGTTTTCTCAATTCTGCTTTGTAGTCAACCCAAAGACTCCCCCCACCCATGTTTTAGAACATCTGGATGTGCTCCAAAGAGGAGAGCAGGACCTTCCATCATACATGCTTAGAAACAAGTTTGTTCGATATCCACATGGGGAATCACAGCCTCCAGAGTATGATCTTGAGGACTGGGCTCCCATTGGCAAAAGAATTATTAACCTCCCAGCATCCCCTCCCTCTGCTGACTTTGTTCCCCCTGGAGCCGGCCCTCAGCACCTCACATCTGGACCACTGCAGTAGTTGCTGGGGAGTCTGCCTGCCTCAAGTCCACCCTATTCCATTTAGCTACTCAAATGATTTTCCCAGGTCTTAATGCTCAGATCCAATGATGTCTTCCCCTACTCAATAACCCCAGTGGCTCCCTATCACCTCCAGAATCAAACACAAAATCTGCTTGCCTTTTAAAGCCCTCCATAACCTGCCTTCTTCCTGCCTCTGCAGACTTCTTATACATTTCTCTCCTCTGTATCATCCGGGAATTTTCCCTGGATATCTCCTATGCCTGGGATTCTCCTGAGCTGCTAGCAGATGGGTGTGAGCAGAACATAGAAGATGAGGAAGGGAGTGCTGTGAAACCTGATAGGAAAGATAAGAAGGAGCCACACTGCAGAGGACTTCCAATGGCAGCCTGAGGATTCTGGGATTTATTCTAGAGGCCACAGGGGGGCTATTTGCAGTACTGTATTGGAGGATTTTTTTTAACTGTTCAGTCATGTCTTTATAACCCCATTCTTAGCAAAAATATTGGAGTGCTTGGCCATTTTCTAATTCAGCTCATTTTGCAGATGAGGGAACTGAGACCAGCAAGATTAAGTGACTTGCCCAGGGTCACACAGCTAGTGTCCAAGGCCAGATTTGAACTCATAAAGACGCGTCTTCCCCACTGCAGACCCAGGACTCTATTCACTGTACCACCCAGCTGCCCATTCAAGTATTTCAAGGCTATAATTTTGGCAGTTGTATGGAGGATGTATCTAGTACAGGAGACTAGACAAATTAGAGGGCTATTACAATAGCCAAGAAGTTCCTGGTGAGCTCAAAGATTTATCAAGAAAGGGGCAGCGAGAGAGAGCCCAGGCCTGGAGTTGGGAGGACCTGGGTTCAAATCTGGCCACAGATACTTCCTAGTTGTGTGACTCTGGGTAAGTCACTTAAACTTGATGACCTAGCCCTTGTTGCCTTTTGTCTTAGAAGCCATACGAAATATAAAGATGTACTAAATATGGATTCTAAGACCCAAGGCAAGGGTTAAAAAAATTAAGTACAAATAAGGAAACTGGATCTCAGATGAATTTTCTTATAGGCAAGTAGCTCTCCCAAATGAGTGTGACCTTCTTGAGGGCAGAAACCAAAGTCTCGATTTTCTATTTCTATCCCCAGCATTTAGCAGTGCTTAGACCATAGTAAGTACTTAAGTGCTTTTTCCATTCATTCACTCATTCATTCACTCACTCACTCATTCATAGAGATGAAGTGACTTGCCCAAGGAGGAGAGATTCAGCCCAAACTGTTCCCTGGCTCTTTAGCCCTTAATCTCAAGCTCTTCTCAACAGTGAGTTTCCTGCTCTCTCCACTTGATCATGTTTCCTTCCTTTCCCCTCCATTCCCTGATTCCCCCCCACCCCCGACCCCATTAGTCCTGGCTGCTGAAGGTCATGGCTCTCAGCCTTCTCCCTGGCTCTGCTGCCATAAAACGCCCAGCACTCCCAGCATCCCTCACTTCTCCTGCTCATTGGCCGTTTAAATAGGGAACTTTATAATAACAGACGAGAAAAAGCATTTCTGGCCTTGAAGACAGAAATCTGGGCTTACTGGAATCCCAGTTCTATTTCTAACCACCTATATGATCTTCTCTTTGGGCCTCAGTGTTCCAATCTGTAAAATGAGTAGAAATGATCTAAGGAGTGCCTCGGGGCACCATCAGCTCTGACATTCTGTGACTGCCATGTGTTATCAGGGAAACATGGCCTCCAAGATCCTCTGGGGAGCTCTTCTGAGTTGCATAATGGGAGCATGAGTGAGCAGTGGGGGCCTTATCCCCTTCCCAAAGTAGGGACCCTTAGTTCAGAATCCCTAAGCGGAGGAAGCCTTGTTTTGGGTTTTAGGGTGGTTTTCCTGTGAGTGGTGGGCCAGGGTGGCCACCATTCCAGTTCAGGCTTCTCTTTGGATGATGGCTATGGCTTTCTAATTGGTCTCTCTGCCTCTAAGATTCAGCTCTGATCTCCTAGGGGTTGAAGAAGCTGCCTCTAATCTCTGGGGTCAAGTCTAATCTCCTCCACTTGGCATTTAAAGGCCTTCCTTCATAAGTAGGTCTCCTGATTCCTTTTTGGGCTAGCCAGACTGTCCTTCCTGCTCTTTCCATGGATGCCAGGCCTGGAATGGTGTCCCTCTTCCCCTTTATCTTGGAAGTCCTTAGCTCTCTCCAAAGACCAGGCTCAAGTGGTTCCTCCTAAACAAAGTGTGTCCCGATCTCTCCTGTTCCATGGAGCCTCCCTCACTGCACAGATGTCCTATTGGCTTTGTTAGTCTTTCATCCAGCTCGCTTCTCTCAGGAGACAGTGTGACTGTTCCTTGAAGGCAGGGACAGTTTGGTTTGGCCTTCATTTCCCAAGAATTCAGGCCAAGGCTTGAGTCGTCCCCAGGCACATCTCAGGACATTAAGAAATACATTTGCCCAAAGAGATCATAAGGAAAAAGACTTGTACAAAAATATTTATAGCTATGCTCTTTGTAGTGGCAAAAAAAATTGGAAAATGAGGAGATGCCCTTTGATTGGGGAATGGCTAAACAAATTGTGGTATATGTGGGTGATGGAATACTACAGTGTTCAAAGGAATAATGAACTGGAGGAATTCTATGTGAACTGGAACAACCTCCAGTAAATGATGCAGAGTGAAAGGAGCAGAACCAGGAGAACGTTGTACACAGAGACGGATACATTGTAGCACGATTGAATGTAACTGACTTTGCTACTAGTAACAATGCAATGATCCAGGACAATTCTGAGAGACTTATGAGAAAGAATGCTATCCACATCCAGAGAAAGAACTGTGGGAGCGGAAATGCAGAAGAAAAACAACTACTCGATCACATGGTTCAATGGGGATATGATTGGGGATATTGACTCTAAATAATCACACTAATGCAAATATCAATAATATGGAAATAGGTCTTGATCAATGACACACATATAACCCAGAAGAAATGAGCATAGGCTATGGGATATGGGTAGGAGGAGGGAAGGGAAAGGACACGAATCATGTAACTGTGGAAAAATTTTCTTAATCAGTAAAAAAATTAAAAAAAAAGAAAAAGAAATGACAAACCACTAAAAATATGTTTGAATGAATGAATGAGTGTGTGAGGGATGAGTGAGGGAATCATTCTTGGAGTCCTAGTTTAGAATCTGAGCTGACTGGCTCCTCTCCCTCACCTGCCATGTACAAACAGATGCCACATCACGTCCCTTTTAACTATAATCTGTTGGGTAGCCATGAGCACCATCTCTCCATTCACAAAGCCTCATCTTTCTGGCACTTCCTCATCATGCCTCCTCTTGGCATCAGCTTGCGTCCAGGGTCTCCCCACTCCAATGTTATGCCCCCAAAACTTCCTAAGTGATAATTCAGAATATTGCTGAATATTGTAGTGCCTCTCTTTCATAGCTCCAATAGCCTCTAAGATGAAAGGCAAAATCTTCAGTCTGGCATTCAAGGCTCTCCACGATCTGCCTACCATTTGCCTTTTTCTGCCTTATTTCCCATTACTCCCCTTTATCCATTCTCCAGCCTAGTCAGATCGGCCCCCTACCTGTCCCTTATCCAAGCCATGCCATTCCCCACCTCTGAGCCTTTGCCCAAGTCATTTCCCCAGACGTGGAATGTCCTTTTCCTTCCCCACCACCTCTTAGAACATCTAGCTCCCTCCATAGCACCACTCCAAGGTCTCTGCTCCCCACAGCTTTTCCTGGTGCCCTCTGTGGGGAGCCCTCTCTCCCACTGGGAAGGCAAGGACTGTTTCCTTCTTGTTTCTGCATCTCTGCCTGGAAAATAATAAAGGTGCAGCAGGTGACACATGCTTCTGGACTTGCTTTGACAGCACAGGACTCAGCCCTGGCCGGGACTGACTGGGGCATGGGGCAGGGTGACTGGGCGGGTGTGTCTGGGGCACATGCCTGGTTAGAGCCTGGGCTGTTCCTCCCTTCTCTTGCCCTCAAGGTTACCTCAGAGGCTCCTGGGATCCTGAGTCTGAGGTCCCCAAAGCCCTGGTGAACCTGTCTGCAAGGCAGGGCCAGGCTGGGCCCCCTCCCACATCCCTCCCTTAGACTCCTGCTCCCCCTCCCTCTCCGCGTTCTCTCATTTGGGATGATTTTATTAAAGGGATCTTAATTGGGGGTTAGTGTTGGGGGAAGCGGGTGGGGAGAGGCTCTAATGAGTCCCTGGGGAGAAGGCACAGCAGTTGTCTCTGGATCCCAAGACAGAGGGTGACTCAGCAAAACATGGAAGATATGGGAGAACAGAGGCTATGGAAGGTTCTGGAGGGAGAGGAATCTCAGTCATGGGGTGTCAGAGCTGGAAGGGACCTTAGAACTCAGAAGCGAGAATGTTAGTGCTGGGTACTTGGAGCACAGAGGGTCAGAGCTGGAGGGTGCTTTTAGGACGGAGAATGTCAAGGCTGGAAACGTTCTCAGAATAGTGAATGGAGCTATTCAGAAGGATCTTAGAATGTGGAATGTAGGAGCTGAGAACCTTAGAATAGAGAACATCTGAGCTGGAAAGAAACCAGAACAGGAAATGTCAGAGATGAGAGGGGGCTCAGAACAGAAGATGTAGGACATGTCAGGCCTGGGAGGGACCTTAGAACAGAGAGTTTCAGAGTGGACAGAACCTGAGGACAGAGGATGTCAGGACTGAGAGGAGCCTTAAAAATCAGTCAACCCAACTCTCATTTCAGAGAGGAGGTAAGTGAAGCCCAAAGAAGGTCCTATGGTCCCATCGCTAGTCAATGTTAGAGCAGGGATTCGAAATCAGTTCTTTCCCTGTCTCCAGTCTCTATGCCTTTGCACAGGCCGTCCCCAGAGCCTATGATACCTTCTTTCCATTCTTAGAATCCCCAATTTTCTCCAAAGCTCAGCCATAATGGCACCTCCTCCATGAAGCCTTTCCTGATCCCTTTAGTTGCCAGCTGCCCCCCACCATCGCCTCATATTTATTGTATTATATTTTGTATTTACTTATTTGTGTATGTGTTGTTTCTTCCATCAGAACAGAAACTCTTTGGGGTCAGAGATCTCTGGTTTTTATTTTTCTGTTCTATTTCCAGCATGTAGCACAGTGCCTGGCACTTAATAGGTCTCATCTGGGTGAGAGATTCTTAACCTTTCATGTCCCGCTTCCTTGGGTACTCTAGGGAAGTCTAGGATCCTTCTCCAAATAACCTTCTTCAATGCAGAAGATAAAACACCTGGGATTACAAAGGAACCTAACTTTGTTGAAATAGTTATCATCAATGACACATGTAAAACCCAGTGGAATTGCTTGTTGGCTATGGGAGGGGGGGAGGGAGGAGAAGAGGGAAAAAACACAAATCATGGAACCATGGAAAAAATACTCTAAATTGATTAATTAAATAAAAAATTTCAAATAAAAAGAAGTACAGTTTTCAAAATATTAAAAAAAATAAACTCAAAGCAGTTCTCAGATGAAGAAATTAAAACTATCTCTAGGCACAGGAGAAAATGCTCCAAATCACTATTGACTAGAGAAATGAAAATGAAAAATAACTCTGAGGTACCACCTCACACCTATCAGAGTGGCTAATATGACCAAAAATTAAAATGAGGAATGTTGGAGGGGATGTGGAAAAACTGAGATACTAATACATTGTTGGTGGAACTGTGAACTGCTACAACCATTCTGGAAAGCAATATGGAACTGCCCAAAGGGCCATAAAACTATGCATACCTTTTGACCCAGCAATACTACTCCTGGGTTTGTGTCCCAAAGAGATCAGAGAAAAGGATCTATTTGTAAAAAAATATTTTCAGCAGTTATTTTTGTAGTGGCAAAGAACTGGAAACTGAGGCTCATTTATCAATTGGGGAATGGCAGAACAAGCTGTGGTATATGATTGTCATGGAAAACTATTGAACTATAAGAAATGATGAGCAGGGTGAGTTCTGAAAAACCTGGAAAGATTTCTATGAAATGTTGTAAAGTGAAGTGAGCAGAACCAGGAGAACAGCGAATACAGGAACAGAAATATTATACAATGATCAAAGATGGAGGCCTATACTGTTTTCAGCCAAAGATAAACATGAGGGACTCATGATGGAAAAAATTTTTTGGAACAACAGAGTAAGACCTTTTTCCAGCCCAAGACAACTTATGGGATTGGCAAGAAAGGTCTGTGGCCCTGGGCTGGGGTGTGGTCTGGAGCACAAGTGGCAGCAGCACTAATGATGGGCCTTGGGGGTGGCTGCAATAGTGGCAGCAGTAGCAGCAGCAGCAGTTTCAGGACCTCTCAGCCCAGAGATGGTAAGGGAGTCAGAAACTGGTTAGAAAGAAATTATGGGAGACCCTTAGCTTTTTGTGTGTGTAACATGACATCCATATTTCTTGATAAAATGTCTCACTTGCTCTCTTTTAAAATGGTTACAAAAGAAGTTAAAGTTTACAAAACTTTCCTCAGTTCTGTTGGGCTCCCAAATGACATGCTGTCAACTAAACATATTAATATTGTGGAAATTAATTTAGTCGTATAAGTGATGCCCTGAACGTTGGATATCTGTATCAGGAATAACGTCCATAAATACTATTGTGCTCAAAGGAATAATGAAGTGGAGGAACTCCATGTGAACTGGAATGACCTCCAGGAATTGATGCAGAGTGAAAGGAGCAGATCCAGGAGAACATTATACACAGAGACTGATACAGTGTGGTACAATCGAACATAATAGACTTCTCTACTAGCACCAATGCAAGAATCCAGAGCAAGGATGAGGGACTTATGAGAAAGAAAACTAGCCACATTCAGAGGAAGAACTGTGGGAGGAGAAACACAGAAGAAAAACAATTGCTTGATCATATGGGCTGATGGGGAAATTATTGGGGATAAAGACACTAAATGTAACTCTAGTCCAACTATCAATAATATGGAATTAGGTCTTGATCAATGATACATGTAAAACTCAGTGGAATTGTGCATCAGCTAAGGGAGATTAGGGGGGTTTGGGGAGAGGGAAAGAACATGAAACATGTAACTATGGGAAAATATTCAAAATTAAAATTAAAAAAAGGAATAACGGCCATACCTAGTTTCCATTGAGTTGCTGCTGAGGGAAGCCCCACTAAGATCACTTCCTACTTTTCCCCGACTTTAGCTTTCTCATTCTTCATCTTCTCCATCCTGCTCATCATTTCCACTAGTTCAGTCTTGATGGACAATTCTAAAATCAAAATCACCAAATTCTGCTTTTGACGTTGTGAGTTGAATTGTGCCAGAAGAAAGACTTGCACCTTTTTTTAAGGTAGACCAACCATTTTATTTTCCTCTGAGTGGTTCAGGGATCTTGATGGGCAACTAGCTCTTTATGTGGGCTTTGGAGGTGGTCTGGGGGCAGCACCTGCAGGTCTGAAGCGGGGTGGTGCGTTGGATCCTTTCTTGCCTCATCAAATCGATTCCTCACTACCTTGCTGTGGATCACACAGCTCAAAGGTAATGTAGTTTCACATACAGTATGGGCAGCATGTAGGAGTCAAAGATGCTGGTCTTGGAGATGTCCCTGACAGCTGTGGCTTCCACATATGTCTTTGTGTTCATTCATGCCTTAATTCTGGTTACTGCTTGACTTTAGTTCTTGGCTTAGTTTATTTTGTTGACTAGATTGTATCTTACATCTGGATCTAAACTTCCTCCTGGCTACTCCTTCCCTCCCCAAAACCCCAAAGCCCAAAGAACCAATTCTTCAGAAAGTTCTTTGATCAGGTCAATTCCAAGGTCTCCTTTGGACTTTGTTTGATGCTTAAGAAGTCATATCAAGGAGCAGCTGGGTAGCTCAGTGGATTGAGAATCATGCCTAGAGATGGGAGGTCCTAGGTTCAAATCCGGCCTCAGACACTTCCCAGCTGTGTGACCCTGGGCAAGTCACTTGACCCCCATTGCCCACCCTTTCCACTCTTCTACCTAGGAGCCAATATGCAGAAGTTAAGGGTTTAAAAAAAAAAAGAAGTCATATCAAAGAGAACTGGAGAAATGGAAGGAATCTACCAAGGAGAAGAGCATATCTTCTCACCTGAACATCTCAGTGCCCAGTGTTGGTGGCTCACCATGGTTTGGCCCTCCAGCACGAGTAGAATTCGATCTATAGCATCAATCTGAGTATTCTTATTTGCTTGGAGTTTGGAGAGATGCAAGTCTCCGATGAATGTCTTCTTTGCTTCTTTGAGTTGGTTCGTCTGATACATGTGCTGAATCAGAAACTCGAATAAAGATCAGTTCTTAAAAAAGGGTCAAGGGGAGCACAAGTACTTGTACCTCCAGGGGAGCAGGGGCCCTTCTTGGGTAAAGACCAGAGCACAGACTGGGAGAGTAGTGGCCATACCTCTTCCAAGATAGTCTTGGAAGCCCCCCAAACTTGCAGACCCCCAGAACTAGCTTTGAAAACAGGAGCCCCAAAAGCCCGAAGCCAGGCAAGATGCCTCCCCACAGATGTAGGTGGCAATGGGCAGTTACCCTCCTGTTCAGAAATCCTGTATTTCCATACTTGTTTCTGCATTAGTCAAGCATAAATTGCAGAATCTGCATTATTAATCTCTTACCTATTCTGTATCGTTAATCATCTGAACTGGTTCTGTCCTGTCCTGTTCCATGCGCCAGCTTTGTGCTGTTCTGTATTATTAATCTCTCATATTGTTCTGTATTTAACTTCGTTCTGAACCGTTAGGCATTATTAATGACCTATAGTGGCTGTCTACTGCACTCCATCCCCTCTATATTCCCATATTTGATGAAGGCATTCCAGAAGGGTAGCCAGGCGTCTCCTACACTGACAAATAATGGCAGATGGGACAATGGAGGAAACATGGGACATGCACACTAAGGGCTCTGGCAGTCCAAGGGAATCTGCCACACCTGTGCATGCTCCTCATTTCCTTCTGGTGTCTTCAAGATCACCTCTGGTGTGTCAACCCCCAAACCACACCTCTAACACCCCATAACACCCGGGGTGGACTTCTCTGAGAAAAGATGGAGATTTTCTTGGAATGAGAGGCAATAAGCCCCCAGACTCTCAATAAATATATAATCCCTCACCTGTACCGTAGGCTACTTATCAGCCCAGGGTTAGGGGGCTACTCCATCACCCCTTGGGCTACTGTACCAGTCCCAAGGCTACTCTACTGGCCCCAAGGCAATTTTACCAGCCTAAACTATTATATTATCTTTAAAACTTCTTCTAGAAATAAAATTCTTTCCTACTTTTGGGTTGAATGGAGTTGAGACCAGCTACAGACTTGGGTGTATTTTCCCACAACACTACCTCCAGGTGAGCAAACCTCAATTTTAACTTAAATTCCAAAGTAAAAAAATAGTCTAGAAAAATGAGTAAACAACAAAAATGCAAAAAAGACTCGATCATAAAAAGTTATTATGGTGGCAGGGAAGACCAAGCCCAAAGCTTAGAAGAAGACAACAATATGAAAACAGTTACAAGCAGAATCTTAAAGAAAAATGCTAAATGGATCCAAGGCCAGCAAGAATTCCTGGAAGAGTTAAGGAGATAAGAGTGGTAGAGGAAAAGATAAAAAGAGAAGAGAGAGTGATGCAAGAAAATTATGAAAAGATGACTAAAAGATAGGTAGGTGGCAGTGGATAGAGAGCTAGGTCCAGAAATGGGAGATCTTGAGTTAAAGAAAATCTGACACCCAAACACAAGACTCAAGAGAAGCATAAATATGAAAGATAATCATGACAGACTCAATAAAGTTAAACTGTGTATATTCCTTATGAGAAGATGATACATGTAACTCCTAAGAATTTTATCATTATTCCAGTAGTTAGAAGGAGTATACATAGAAAGAGGCTATGAGCATGAGTTGATTATGTTGGGATGATCTTTAAAAAAATGAAGGTGGATAGCAGCTGGGTGGCTTTAAGATTAAGAGCCAGGCCCAGAGAAGGGAGGTCCTGGGTTTTCAAATATGGCCTCAAATACTTCCTAGCTGTGTGAACCTGGACAAGTCACTTAACCTTTATTGCCTGGCTGTTATTGCTCTTCTGCCGTAGAACCAATACACAGTATTGATTCTGAGAGGGAAGGTGAGGATTTTTAAAAAATGAAGGGGTGAGAGGGAGGGATGCACTAGGAGAAGGGGGAAGAGAGAGATGGAAAGGAAGAGCTTCTGTAGGAGAAGGGAAATGAGGGAGGTGGGAAAAGCTTGATCTCCACTCTCATCAGAATTGATTCAAAGAGAGAAAAATATATAAACACACTCAGTTGGGTATGGAAATCTATCTTTCCCAATAGATAAATAGGGATAAGAGTTATGATAAAAGGGAAGGTGGATTAAGGGAGACAGTGGTCAGAAGCAAAACAGACTTTTAAGGAGGGGCAGGATAAAAAGAGAGAGAAGGTTAAATAGAAGAAAATAAGATGGAGAGAAACATAGAGTTAGTAATCATAATTGTGAATGTGAATGGGATGAGCTCAGCCATAAAAGAGAAGCAGATAATGTAAAAAGGATTTCTTTGTTCTCTTTGAATTTACATTTGTGAAAAGGAATCCTTTATTCTCTTTGCCTATAACACTTTACTTAACACTAACTTAAATACCTCACTAGATTGTAAAGACAGGATTAACTCTCCTTTGCCCACCTTTTGATTGAATCAACACAAGCTTGAATTAGGTGGAGGAGCTCACAAACCACTTAGTGAATTCATGCCTTCAGAAACTCAATCAGCAGGAATCTGTGAACTCTTTTGATGAGTATTCACCCCTCCAGAAGGTGAGAAGTGGATCCCACAAACGCTGTCCCCTGGGCAGTGTTAGACAATTTGGAAGACAAGAAATCACTATAAAAGGCCCTGAATTTCTGGGGCTGAAGAAGTCGACTCCAAGAGGGAAGTCAGCTTCAAGAAGAATGTCGGTTCTAGTTTTAAATGTTTGGAAAGTGTTTTGTAGTTGTGTTTGTATAATTCCTGTGTTGTCTTGGCAGATAGATTTGTAATTATTTTATATTGTCTAGGGTGATTTTAAATGGAATTTCTCTTTCTAACTCTTCCTGCTGCAATGTGTTGGAAATGGAAATGCTGATGATTTATGTGTGTTTATTTTATATCCTGCAACTTTGCTAAAGTTGTTTATTGTTTCTACTAGCTTTTTAGTTGATTCTCTAGGATTGTTTAAGTGGACCATCATAGCATCTGCAAAGAATGATAGCTTAATGTCCTCACTGCCTATTTTAATACCTTCGATTTATTTTTCTTCTCTAATTGCTACTGCTAGTGTTTTTAGTACAATGTTAAATAATAGAGGTGATAATGGGCATCCTTGTTTCACGCCTGATCTTATTGGGAAGGCTTCTAATTTATCCCTATTGCATATGATGCTTGTTGATGTTTTTAGATATATGCTGTTTATTATTTTTAAGAAAGGTCCTTCTATTCCTATACTTTCTAGTGTTTTCAATAGGAATGGGTGTTGTATTTTGTCAAAGGCTTTTTCAGCATCTATTGAGATAATCATGTGATTTTTGTTTGTTAGTAAGAAAGTCAGCCTCAAGAATCACCTTCAGCTTGAGTCATTATCTTGACCTGCCTCTTGGAGGGAACTTGGGTGAGTGGACAGCTTTCCCTTCCTGTCTTCTGGAGAGAGTTTAATTCTGGTTGAAGGTCAACAATTCCTGGCTGAGTTAAGCACCAGAGCAATATTTAGTTAGATAGGCTAATATCTTCTCTACCCTTTTGTATTTCTCTACCTTCACTCTTTCCATCTCTTTTGTAAATAAAAGCTATTAAAGGTCATTTTGACTTTGAGCAATAATACTTTGAATTGGCAACTACCATATTATTTATAATTTTCATATATTTTAGTCAACCTTTAAAATTTAATTCTTACAAGAGCAGGATGGATTAGAAACCAGAACCCAACTATATGTAGCTTACAAGAGACACACTTGAAAGAGAAACTATACAGAGTTAGCATAAAGGGCAAGAGAAAAATCTATTATGCTTCAGTTGATGTAAAACAGCAGGGGTGGCATTCATGATCTCAGACCAAGAAAAAGCAAAAGTAGACCTAGCGAAAAGGGCCAATAAGGGAGATGAAATTTTTCTAAAAGGTATCGTAGACAACGAAGTCATTTTTTCTCTGATAAAGGCTTCATTTCTCAAACACGTAGGGGACAGAGTCAAATTTATAAAAACTAAGAGCCATTCCCCAGCTGATAAATGGTCAAAAGATATGACTGGCAGTTTTCAGAAGGAGAAATCAAAGCTATCTGAGGTCACACGAAAAAATGTCCTAAATTATTAGAGATTAGAGAAATACAACTCTGAGATTAGAGTCTGATAAGAGAGAACAACTCTGAGGTATCACTTCGGACTTAGTAGAAGTGGCAAATGCTGGAGGAGCTGAGGGGAAATAAGTAGACAAACTATTGGTGGAGTTGTGAACTGGTCCATCCATTCTGGAGAACAAATTGGAATTCTGTCCAAAGGGCTATAAAAAAAACTGTGCATACCCTTTGACCCAGCAGTAGCACTCCTGGGTCTGTATCCCAAAGAGATCAAAGAAAAGAGAAAAGGATCTATATGTACCCCAAATACTCATTTTGTAGTGGGAAAAGCTGGAAATTGAGGAGATGCGCATCCATTGGGGAATGGCTAAACAAGTTGTGGCATATGATTGTGATGGAATATTGTTGTGCTGTGAGAAATGGCGAATGGGGATGGCTTCAGAACAAATATGGCGGCACCTATGTGAACAATGAAGTGAAAGGAACCAGGAGAACATTGCATACGGTGGCTGCTTTATTGTAACAGTGGTCAACTGTGAATGACTCGGAGGCTCTTATCAACACAGTGATCCGAGATGACTCCAAAGGACTCTTGATGAAAAATGTTCTCCCTTCTGTAGGGAGAACCGATGGACTTGGACTGCGGACTGAAGTAGAATCCTCTCACTTTATATGTTTTCTTTTTGTGGTAACATGGCTAATATGAAGATGTGTCTGGCACGATTAGACAGAGCTATATTGCTTGCCTTCTCAGTGAGGGAGGAATGTCAGAGGAATAAGGGAAGCCAAGGGAGGGCCATGTCCAGTGAGTGGCAGGACTGGGCCTGGAGCCCAGGTCTCCTGACTCTTGCCCCAGTGTTCTCTCCTCTCCGTTACCCTGGCTGCCCGCTCCTGGCTAAGGGATCAGGACTTAGTTGTTTCTAAGAGACTTGGAGAACTCTCCAGCACAGCTGGAGGGTTGTTTGTGCGCTGCTGTAAGCACCTGGCTTTGGCATTTGGTCAGGAGGAGTGGACGTGGGAGATTTGGAGGCTGTTCTGGGAAGGCCTTTCTTGTACAGTCCCACCCTGGAGGGAGAAGAAGCTCAGGATTAGCTTCTTAGTTGGGGACAAAGAGTGAGTGGAAGGACTTTATGGCCGGCCCTCATTCTTTAATAACTGAGAATGCAGGCGGAGCAGAGTATAGACTGGGCAATTCTGGAGGCAAGGGCTTCTGGGAAATGAGAAGATGGGCCTCGGGGAACTGGACAGCTGATCTATGCTAAAGAGAAAAGCAGGCCCCAACCGGACTCTGCCTCTGTGGCCACTGAGTTGGGTGTCATCCCTGCCCCCTGCTCAAGTCATAAGGATGCCAGGCTCCAGTGCCCTCTGCTAGAGTTTTAGGGATGCCAGGCTCCAGCTATGTTCTGCTAGAGTCTTAGGGATGCCAGGCTCAGGTGCTCTCTGTTAGAGACTTAGGGATACCAGGCTCTAGCTGTGCTCTGCTTGAGTCTTAGCGATGCCAGGCCTCAGGTTTCCTTTGCTAGAGTCTTAGCGATGCCAGGCTCCAGGTGCCCTCTGCTAGAGTTTTAGGGATGCCAGACTCCATCTATGTTCTGCTTGAGTCTTAGAGATGCCAGGCTCCAGGTACCCCCTGTTTGGTTCTCAGGGACACTAGGCCAATGCTGGCTTTTGATCTGTATCCCCCGTCCCCAAATCCAAGTTCTGGACCTTCCCAGTGTCTCGTGGACTTGTATTTCCTCCTGCCTCCCCTCATAATTGACCCTGGGTAGCCAGACCTGAGCTGAAGAAGGGGAAAGGGTTCTGCATGGCTGCTCCCTAGTAATAAGCTCATTAGTTCAGGTTGCCTGAACGCCTGGTAATGAACTCATTACCAGGTAATACCCTTGTTTTCATTGGCGCCCTGGCATGTTCTCACGGTGGGGGGGGAGTCAGAGGGCTCTGGGCCTCCCCGGGGGCTCAAGCCTCAACCAGACTAAACAGCCCCCTCCCTGCTCAGGATGTGTGTGGAAGGGTGGGGGGTGGGGAAGTGTTGCCCAGCCGGAGGAGCCCATGCAGTTGCCCTGGGCACAAGGGCCTGTGGGGAGGCACGGGCTTAAATTCATCACTCCTGAGCAGGGAAC
This sequence comes from Gracilinanus agilis, assembly GCF_016433145.1. Classification (NCBI taxonomy): domain Eukaryota; kingdom Metazoa; phylum Chordata; class Mammalia; order Didelphimorphia; family Didelphidae; genus Gracilinanus; species Gracilinanus agilis. Next base: position 780,172,828 of record NC_058130.1, on the reverse strand, counting down.
ACATGGAGGGCTTTTCCTTCTTCCCTTCCTCCTCCCTGCCAGTCACCAGCCCCTGAAGCTTGGCATCAGCGCCTTCATCTCCCTGGAAAAGGCGGGCTGTGGGCATGACGGAGCTTTTGGGGAAGTGCTTGGAGAGGACCAAAGACCTGGAGGGGGCAGGAACCTGATTCTCCCAGCCCATCGTATGTTGAGGTTTCCAGGGCTCTGAGAACTCCCAGGAGGAGCAGGAGCTTCAGAGAGACTGAGGGAGGGACCCGTCCCAGAAGCACATAGCTGGCAAGCTGTGCCCGGGCACATGAAGAGATCCAATGTTAGACTGGAGACAAAGAAAGCTGAGGGGCAGCCCCATAACTAGGACTGTCTGCCATTGGGGTTTGCCAAATGGAGGGCTTGTTCTCGTTGGGTCATTTTTCAAGCATGTACAACGCGGTCACCCCATTTGGCGTTTTCTTTTTTAGAAAAAAATTCCTTTTATTTTTTCCTCAATTACAGGTAAAAACAGTTTCCAACGTTTTAAAAAGAACTCTGAGTCTTGAGTTCTCTCCTTCCTCCTCCCCCTGCTGATATGGTAAGTGATCTGATAGAGATTTTACTTGTGCAATCATGTGAAACATTTTTCCATATTAATCTTTTTGTGGAAGGAAACTCGAAGAAAAAACAATTGAGAAAGAAAGGGAAAAAAGTTTGCTTTGGTCTGGAGTCAGACTCCATCGGTTCTCTCTCTGGAAGCAGACGGCAATTTTTATCATGAGTCCTTTGGGATTGTTTGGGGTCATTGTATTGCTGGGAAGAGCCAAGACAATCACAGTTGTTCCTTGTATAGTATTCTTGTCCCTGTGTACAATGTTCTCCTGGTTCTGCTCATTTCACTCTAGTTCAGCTCATATAAGTCTTCCCAGGTTTTTCTGAGCTCCTCCTGCTTGTCATTTCTTATAGCCTAATAGTATTCCATTACAGTTGTACACTAGAACTTACTGAGCCATTTCTTAATTGATGGGCATTCCCTGACTTTCTAATTCTTTGCCCCCACAAAAAGAGATGCTTTACATACTTTCATCCTTTTCTTTTTTCTTTCTTTTTTTTTATCTCTTTGGGATAGAAATTTAGTAATGGTATTGCTAGGTCAAAGGGTATGTACTGTTTGTTTTATAGCCCTTGGAGCATAGGTCCTAATTGCTCTCCAGATGGTCAAATTAGTCCCCAACTCCACCAACAATGCATTAGTCTCCCAGCTTTCCCATATCCCCCAAGTTTTGTCATTTTTCTTTTCTGTTACACTAACCAATCTGATAGGTGTGGGGTGGTACCTTAGGGTTGTTTTAATTTGCATTTCTCTAATTAATAGTGATTGAGAGCACCTTTTTGCAAGGCTATAGGGAGCTTTAATTATTTTTCCTCAAGAACTACCTGTTTATATCCTTTGACCATTTATCAATTGGGAAATGATTTGTATCCTTATACATTCAACTCATTTCTCTATGTATTTGAGAAAGGAGGCCTTTATTAGAGAGACCTACAAAAATGATTACTGTTTATTACCCTCCATTCTATTTCCCCTTGTTTAGTTTTTGACCATCACCTCACCCAAATTGTCCTTTTTTATATCAGCCTCATTCCCCTTTTCTTCTCACTTTTCTGTAGGTTAAGATAGCTTTCTATACAATTTCTATACAATATACAATTGATTGTGTATGTTCTTCCCTCATTGAGTCAATTCTGATGAAAGTAAGGTTCATATGCTTTCCTCCAGGCTTTCTCTATCTTCTCCACTGTGGAGGCTTTTTCATTGCTCTTTTATGTGAGATAATTTATCTGATTCCATTTTCTCCTCCTCCCTCCTCCCAATGCATTCCTCTTTCTTAGGTCTTAGTTTAAATCATCCCATCATATTCAACTCATACCCTTGTCTTCTGTCTATGTGTACTCCTCCTAATTGTTCTAATACTTATATTAGTAGTTACAAGAATCATCTTTCCATGTAGATATGTAAATAGTTTAATCCTATCAAATGTCTTTAGATCTCTCTTTCCTATTATGTTTCTCTTGAGTCCTGTATCTGAGAGTCAAATTTTCCATTCAGCTCTGGTCTTTTCAACAGGAAGGTTTTATAGTCCTCTATTGCATTGAAGATCCATTTTCTTCCCTGAAGGATTATGCTCAGTTTTGCTGAGTAAGTGTTTCTTGGTTGACGTCCTACTTCCTTTGTCCTCTGGAATATCATATTCCATTCCCTCTGATCCTTTATGGTAGAAGCTGGTAAATCTTGTGTTATCCTCATTGTGACTCTAGGATATTTGAATTGTTTCTTTTTGACTGCTTGCAGTATTCTTTCCTGGACCTGGGAGTTCTGGAATTTGGCTGTAATATTCTTGAGAGATATTCTTTTGGGATTTCTTTTAGGAGGTGATTAGTGGATTCTTTAAATTTCTGTTTTACCCCCTGGCTCTTGATTATTAGGGAAGTTTTCCTTCATAATTTTTTGAAAGATGATGTCTAGACTTTTTTTTTTAATCACAGCTTCAAGTAGTCCAATAATTCTTAGATTCTCTCCTCTAGATTTATATTCCAGGTGAGTTATTTTTCCAATGAGATATTTTATATTTTCTTCTATTTTTTCACTCTTTTTACTTTGTTTGATTGTTTCTTCATGTCTCATGGAATCATTAGCTTCCACTTGTCTATACCCAAATGATTGTGAATGTTCTTCTCTCAATGAGCCAGTTCTAATGAGAGTAAGGTTCATGTGCTACTTCTAATTTTTAAGGCATGCTTTTCTTTTCTTTTTTTTTTTTAAACCCTTAACGTCTGCGTATTGGATCATAGGTGGAAGAGTGATAAGGGTGGGCAATGGGGGTCAAGTGACTTGCCCAGGATCACACAGCTGGGAAGTGTCTGAGGCTGGCTTTGAACCTATGACCTCCCATCTCTAGGCCTGACTCGCCATCCACTGAGCTACCCAGCTGCCCCTAAGGCATGATTTTCTTAAGTGAGCTCTGGTACCACCTTTTCTGTTTGGCCAATTCTACTTTTTAATGATTTCTTTTCCTCAGAGAGTTTTGTATCTCTTTTTCCATATGGCCAATTCTGCCTTCTCTTCAGTGCATTTTTGTATATCTTTTCCCATTTGACTAATTTGGCTTTTTAGGAAGTTCTTTTCATTGGATTTTTTTTTTGCTTCTTTGACCAGTTGTTCTATTCTATTTTTTTAGGCTATTAATTTCTTTAATATTTTTTTGTGCCTCCTTTACCAACCTGTTGACCCTTCTTTCAAAATTTTCCTGTGTCACTCTCATTTCTTTTCCCAATTTTTCTTCTCCTTCTCTTATTTGACTTTTAAAATCCTTTTTGAGTTCCCCTACTAATTCTTTCTGGACTTGGGAGCGATTCATATTTTTCTTGGAGGCTTTGGATACAGCAGTAGTTAGTATTGACTTTGTTGTCTTCTGAGTTTGTGTTTTGATTTTCGGTGTCACCAAAATAACTTTCTATATTCTTTCTTTTTTGTTATTTGCTCATTTTACAGCCATTTTCTTTCTTTTTTTTAACTTAAAAATGATTAAAGTTTGGTTCTGTAACTATGATGAAGAGAGCACTTTCCAAGCTTCAGGTTCTTTGTGCAGCTGCCTTCAGAGCTGCCTTTGGGAGGGGGGCGCAATGTCTATTTGTTTTCAGTTTCTCTAATGTGGTATGATGTAAGGAGAGATGTGTTTAATACTCTTCTGGCTTGTGCTCTTGTCTGTGAGTAACCACAAGCACCCTTTAATCCTTGGAACTATGACCAGAGCCTCCTGCTCCCCTGTGGCCACAAGAACTGGTGTATGCTAGTGCTAATCCTCACCTTGAGACCCCGACCCAAGACAGTGACTTGGATCTGTGTATGGGTAATGCGACAAGAGTTTTGTATCCAGATCCAGCAAAGAGACCCCTGACCAGTGGTCCAACCCCCCTTTACCATCTGTGGTTGAGAGCCATGGAAGCCTTTGATGGTGATTCAGCTGCCCCCCAAGGACTTTTGCTGGGGTGGGGCTTGCCCCGGTGTACTGCTTCATGCTTCACTTCTACGCCCAGTGCACTAGATCTTTTGTGCCAGCACCTTCTAAGTTGTTTGGGATCCAACATTTATTTAAGCCTATCTTTTTGTGGGTTGTCCTAACCCAGAATTCTTTTTGAGGTTTGATATCATAGTTGTTTGGAAGCTAATTTGGTAGAGATCAAGTGGGTCTGTGTATCTTCTGTGCCATCTTGATTCCCCATTTGGGCTTTTCTTGGCAAAGATACTGGACTGGTTGGCCATTTCCTTCTCCAACTCATTTTACAGATGAGGAAACTGAGGCAAACAGGGTTAAGTAGCTTGCTCAGGATCACATGCTTATTATAAGTCACTGAGGCTAGATTTGAACTCGGGTCTTCCTCACTGCTAGCCTAATGCTCTATTCAGTGCACCACTTGGCTACTTCACAGATAACCAGAGTTCACTAGGCTTGTTGTTGAGTCATTTTTCACTTGTGTCTGAGCTCTGTTAGGCTTTTCTTAGTAGAGATACTGAAATGGTTTGCCATTTTCTTCTCCATCTCATCTGATAGATGAGGAAACTGAGGCAAACAGGGTTAAATGACTTGCCCAGGGTCACACAGCTAGGAAATGTCTGAGGCTACATTTGAACCCAGGGACACGAGTCTTCCTGATTCCCAGCCTGGTGCTGTATTTACTTCACTATCTAGCTACTCCTTATGGGGAACAGAACAGACTCATTGTATTTAGCTCCAAAGGGCACAATTAGAATCCTAAGGTGGAAATTGCAAAAAAGCCGTTCGAGGCTGGATGTCGGGACAGACTTCCTGTCCTTCATTGCTAGGATCAAGTGGAAGGTAGTGATTTCCCCATCTTGGAAGGTCTTCGAGCAAAGGCTACCTCACTCCTTGGTAGAGTGGGAATCCTTATTTGGAGACAGGTTGGCGCGGCTGCTTCTGAAGTCCCTTCTAGCTCTGGGAGTCTTAAAGTCTGTGACATGTCAGTGCTGGGTCTCGGCCCTGTGTCTTCTGGGTAAATCAATTCATTCTAAAGAGCATTTATTAAATGGCTGTCTGAGCTGGTTGATGAGACTACAGATGAACAGGAACAAGTCCCTGCCCTCAAGGAGCTTCCGTTCCCCCTGGGGGAAATCAACACATCAATGGAAAAGGACATCTACGTGAAGTAATCTAGAAGAGGGCCGAGTTTACTTAAATGGGCGTCTTTTTTTTTTTTTTTTTTTTTTTTTTGTTTTTAAACCCTTGTACTTCGGTGTATTGTCTCATAGGTGGAAGAGTGGTAAGGGTGGGCAATGGGGGTCAAGTGACTTGCCCAGGGTCACACAGCTGAGAAGTGGCTGAGGTCAGATTTGAACCTAGGACCTCCCTTCTCTAGGTCTGACTCTCACTCCACTGAGCTACCCAGCTGCCCCAATGGGCGTCTTTTGAAGATTAGAAGGAGAGGCGGCCAGCAGGGATGAGGCTGGGCCATATTGTGACTACCAGGGGCAACAAGCAGGGGGTAGGGAAGGGGGCTTCTGCCCAGACAGTCCACGACTCGCAATCGCAGGGATCACGAGCGGAACCCAAGGGCCACAGAGCGCAGGATCTTTCCTGGACTCAACAATGAACTTTTCCAGTCCAAGGAGGGAGGCAGAATTAGAGAGCAGATTGTTTGCTGAAGGGCTGCAAAGCCCGTATGGATGGGCAAGGGCACGTGGCGGGCAAGCTGGGCTTCCGGGGCTAGAGGAGCAGTCACCCCGCTGCCCTGGGTCCGGGTTCCGCTTCGCCCGGTTGCTCGGGCTCACTTTTGGCGGCTCGGTCGGAGAACGTGATGAACCGGAGAATGTTCCGAGGAGGGCCACCTGGAGTCCGCGGCACTCGAGGACGAGAGGAGACTCAGGAGGACGTCATGATTGTTTTCGAAGCTTCGAGGGGCCGGATGTCTTAGAGTGAGGGCTCGGGGCTGTTCCGTGCAGCCTCAGAAGGCAGGCTTAGGAGGGAAAAGTCAGGAAGCTGGGGGACACGGAGGGGGGAATGAAAGTTGAAGTTTGACCTCAGGAAATACTCCCAATCTGAGCTGTCCAGAAGTGCAATGAGCTCTCTTGTGAGGTAGTGAGTTCCCCGCACTGGGAGGTGTTTGAGCCAAGTCTAGATGGCTACCTTGCCGGTGGCCTTCCTAACTGTGCTCTAGGTTGGCTCTATTGATCCCTGATGCCCCCCGTAAGCGGGAGTTTCTGTCCAGTGGGCTTGGGCCGGACCCAGGGCTTCGGGCTGCGAGGTCACTGTTTCTTCTACTCCAGCGGGCTATTAATGAGCTGGAAGAACGGGCCAAGGAGGTAGAAGAAGTTAATTCATAAACCATTGGTCATACGTCAAAGCCTGCGGGAACGTCTGCCCGGGCTCTAGTACGTCAGAGGAGAAATGAGGCCTGAGCTAGGTTGGGCTGGGGGTGGGTTAATCAATCAGGGGGCCTCAGGTCATTCGGGCTCCTCCCCAGCCAGCTTCTCCCCCTTTCTGCCCAGGCTCATGTTCCGGGCCCAGGAGATGGGTGAGGAGAGCAGGGAGGCCCAGGCCCCTTCCTTCTTGGCCACGGCCATATTTCCGGGGGAATTTTGTTCCTTTCTTTCCTCGCCAGGCTGATAAAGCTCCATAGAGAACCCCCCTATTGGTGCTTTGGGGACCTCCTAGAGGATTGCAGAGTCAGCTCAGCAGAGCATGCTGGTCCCAAGAGCCAAAGAGGGCAGAAGGGTCCCTAGAGAGAGGGATGCTGGGTAGGAGCTGGCCAGAGTACAGGGATGTGGGAGGGAGAAATGAGGAGGGGGGGGCCGAGGGGCCGAGGTCGGACCATGGGCGCAGGGTCCAGGACAGGGAACGTGGGTGCCAGTTGTCAAGGCAGAGATCTTGAATGAGAGAGATCTCGGGCAGGGCGCAGGCTGAGGCATAGTAGCCAGAAGGAGAGGAAGTGGAGGGAATCAGCACTCGGGGCCTGACGACAACTCACTTGCTGTGTGTGACCTCATTCACGGTGGGGTCCTTCCAACTCTGGAGCCAGGATCCTGTGACCCAGCAAAACCCCTGGAATGGGGGCGCGGCGCGGCGGGAATCTCCATTTAACAGAGGACAAGTTGACATTCAGAGGGGGAAGTGACTAGTTCAGGGTCACACAGTGAGCAAGTGTCCAAAGGGAAATTTGAACCCAGAGTCTCCCTAGACTCTGTCCAGTGCCACCTCCCTTTCCCCCAGGCTCTTATCAGCAGAGTAATGTCCCTTCCCCATCATATCGCTTGTGTCTTTCCTGCCAGCCGCTAAGAGGAATAGCTAGATAGTGAAACAGGTAGGAGAAGGAGAGGGAGAGAGAAACAGAGACAGAGAGAGGGAGAGACAGAGACAGAGAGGGAGGGAGAGACAGAGCGAGGGAGAGACAGACAGATTCAGAGACAGATAGAGAGAGGGAGGGAGACAGAGACAGAGACAGAGAGGGAGGGAGAGACAGAGATGGAGAGACAGATTCAGAGACAGAGATAGAGAGAGAGAGGGAGACAGGGAGGGAGAGAGAGACAGAGATGGAGAGACAGAGACAGATTCAGAGACAGAGACAGAGAGGGAAAGAGAAAGGAAGGGAGGGAGGGAGAGACAGAGAGACAGAGAGACAGAGAGAGGGTTAGCTCAGAGGCCCGGATGCAGTGGGGATAAGAGGGTCGGGAGAGACCTCAAGGGAGGATGGGTCTGTAGGAATAGGAGCGGAGCGCCCGTGTATTAGGGGGAGCCCAAGTGCCCTCAAGGGAGGGTTGGGGGAAGCAGGCTACGGTGGCGGAGGTGGAGGCAAGGGAGTATGTGCAGAGGAGCAGGAGCTCTAGATGGAGCCGTGGGGCCAGGCGTCTGGAGCTCCACACACCGAACAGCTGTGCAGGGGCTCCCCCTGCTGGCCAAGATGGACCC
>NC_058130.1:780075649-780159976 GCF_016433145.1 Gracilinanus agilis | reverse complement strand
CCCTTCCTCTTCCCGCCCCCCCCCCCCCTCCCCGCTACAGTCTTGTTGAGCGGAATCAAATGAAGACTGAAGGGAGGCTCCGGGCTCGGAGAACGTTCAGTGATGGACAATCATAATAAAAACACGGATTCTAGCACTTGCTTCTAGCAAAAATAGTAGTGCGAGGAGTCTTCGTCCCCTATCGGTGTGGAAACTGAAGCTCAGAAAAGGGAAATCACTCGTTCAAGGTCACCCAGCTAGGAAGGGTCTGAGGCAGGATCAGAATTCAGGTATCTTGAAGTCTAGCCTTTATTATGAAAACTGCAAAGAATAATAGGAGACACAAACATGAGTAGCATCTCCTTCGGGGAAACCCAAGTGTTACTGTCAGCCTGGGAAGCAGTCAAGAAGATGGCCCTGGTTTCAAGGTCTCCCAGGGATCTGTGATCCTAAACCTAGATAGCTCAGAAGCCCCCATCAATGGTTTTTCTTCGGCTGTCAGCCAGAAGAAACAATTAGCTCAAAGCAAAGGTATTTATTGATGTTGCAAAATTTTAACTTCAAGCTATCTATTCAGCTATAGCCTTTTCTTTAGGATCCTTTGCAAGTCTTCTGTCCTCACCCCCACCCCCCACGTTTTTTCTGTTTTGACGGATAAGCTATTCGTGGATATAAGCGTATATCCTTTGTCTTCTAGAATATGGTACCTCAAGCTCTCCCTTCCTTTGTGATGGTGGCTGTTAAATTGTATATAATCCTGGCTGTGGCTCCAGAGTCCTTAAATTCTTTTTTTTTTTTTTTTCCTGGCTGCTTGAAATACTTCTTTCTTTGGGCTTGAAATTCTGGATTTTAGCCATCATGTTCCTGGAATTTGGGGTTCCTTTTAGGCAATGATCATTTCCCCCCATTTCCACTTTGACCTCTGGTTTTAAGAGATTTGGGTGGTTTTCTTTTACAATTTCTTGAATATGACATCAAGGCTCATTTTTGTTTTATTTAAGGATTTCAGGTAGTCCATTCTTTTTTTTTTTTTTTTTACCCTTGTACTTCGGTATATTGTCTCATAGGTGGAAGAGTGGTAAGGGTGGGCAATGGGGGTCAAGTGACTTGCCCAGGGTCACACAGCTGGGAAGTGGCTGAGGCCGGGTTTGAACCTAGGACCTCCCAACTCTAGGCCTGGCTCTCACTCCACTGAGCTACCTAGCTGCCCCAGGTAGTCCATTCTTAACATTTTACCTCTACTTTTCCAGCTCAACTTTTCCCGCTATGAGATATCTTAAGTTTTCTTCTATTTCTTATTCTTCTTTTTTTTTTTTTAAACCCTTAACTTCTGTGTATTGGCTCCTTGGTGAAGGAGTGGTAAGGGTGGGCAATGGGGGTCAAGTGACTTGCCCAGGGTCACACAGCTGGGAAGTGTCTGAGGACGGATTTGAACCCAGGACCTTCTGTCTCTAGGCCTGACTCTCAATCCACTGAGCTACTCAGCTGCCCCCTTCTTCTATTTTTCAATATTTTGACATGAAAAGATTTTTCTCGTTGTCTGATGGAGTAGTTGCCTTCTATTTGGTCTATGCAAATTTGGAGCCAGTTTGTTCCTTGGACAAGAGTTTTGTTATAAGGAAGAGAGGATTTTAGCAAGAGAGGTTGGCTGGCAGGGGAGAAATGCAGGAGGACAAAAGATTCCAGAATGTGGGAATAGGGGGTAGGCTGTTAACTGAGGGGTTTGGCTGTCTCTCTCTGGATTTACCTGGGGAGACTGGCTGTCTGTCCCATGGTTGCTGATCTACCCTGATTCCTCATCCTACCTGCTGCCTTGCTGTTGTCTGCTGTGTTTCCTTGTGATCCTGAACATCTGGCCATCTGACTGTAAGACCAGGTCTGGAAAGGAACCCAGGACCTTTCCTTGGGCCCTGCAAAGCTGCTGTAGACCACGACCTCTAATACTACCCAAGGGGGGGATTTAGTGCGGATTTAGATAGTGCAGGGACTGGGTCTTCTTTAGGTCAGAAAGGTGAGGGTTAGAGTAGATAAAACTGTCTGAAGACTTCCTGTGAAGGGACATGTAGATCTGGGGATTTTAGCTAGTTGACATTAGTATTGGGGTCATCCTAATTCCCATCTATCCTTTCCACTTAGAATAAACACAACTTCCTGTTACTAAGTGGTCTGTGTGTGAGGTCTCAGACCAGGCTCTGCCTGGCCTGGGTTCTGTTGGCCTTCTCAAACCACAGTTAACACCCTGATACTGGTCCTAGTGAGTCCATCTTATCCTATTCCCCAAACCCGCCTCCCTTTAACATTTGTTTGCACCAAGTTATGAATTGTCTTTTTGATTCTTTCTTTCTTTCATAACTCATTTCCCCCCGTTTTCCCCACTCGTGCTCTCATTTAATTTTTTTTTAAACCCTTAACTTCTGTGTATTGGCTCCTTGGTGGAAAAGTGGTAAGGTGGGCAATGGGGGCCAAGTGACTTGCCCAGGGTCACACAGCTGGGAAGTGTCTGAGGCCAGATTTTGAACCCAGGACCTCCCGTCTCTAGGCCTGACTCTCAATCCACTGAGCTACCCAGCTGCTCCCTCATTTAATTAATTAATTAATTAATTAATTAAAACCCTTGTACTTCGGTGTATTGTCTCATAGGTGGAAGATTGGTAAGGGTGGGCAATGGGGGTCAAGTGACTTGCCCAGGGTCACACAGCTGGGAAGTGGCTGAGGCCGGGTTTGAACCCAGGACCTCCCGTCTCTAGGCCTGACTCTCACTCCACTGAGCTACCCAGCCGCCCCCTCCCTCATTTAATTTATAAAAACATTCCCCCCCCCCCCAAACTCTTATCTTCAGTCTTAGAATCAATACTGTGTGCTGGTTCTAAGGCAGAAAAATGGTAAGGGCTAGGCAATAGGGGTTAAGTGACTTGCCCAGGGTCACCCAGCTAGGAAGTGTCTGAACCCTGGACCTCCATCTCTAGGCCTGGTTCTCAACCCACTGAGCCACCTCGTTGCCCTATACAAAAACACTTAAAACTCTTTAAAAAACTCATATTTTATGAGTAGATCCTGGAAAACGTTTTAGATAATAAAAGAAATATTGTAACCATTTTCAACTATAAAAGATTTAGCTACTCTAATCAATAGGATGCAAGACAGTTCCAAGCTCTCCATCTCCAGAAAGACAACTGAATAATGAATTCTGAGTACAAACGGAATCACACCTTTTCCACTCTATTTTTCTTACTATTTTTTGCAATATGACTACATCTAAATATATACATATATAAATGTTTTGTATGTCTTCACATGTATAGTTGATATACACTTTCAGAGGGTGGGTGGGCAGGGCTAGAGAGATGGAGAGAATCTGGAACTCAAAATTAAAAAAAAAAGTTTAAATAAAGTCTAATTATTTTGAAAAAAAAAATAACCCAAACTTTTATTTCAGCTCTTTCAGGAATTCTAGATGACTCTGTACCCCACTTATATTTTTCTTTGAGGCTTTGTAGCTTGGGGCTTGTAGACATTTTGTAGTCATTTTCTTCTTTTGGGTTTGTGTCTTTGCTATTTTTCTAGTTCACATTCTGCCTTTGGACTTGCTTTGAAGCTCTGCACACTTCTGGAAGTCTGGGATGATCCTGTTATTTTTTTCTTTCTCAGGGCACGGAGTGCTGTGTTATTCCAGGCTCTCAGGGACAGTTTAGCTTGGGATCCTGCATGCTTTCAGTGCTCTCAAAGTGGTTTGATCCAGGACAAAATCTGATCACTGCCTTCCTTGTCTGAGCTCTGAAAGCTGATGAACTGAGTTTGGGTCTGAGGAACAGCATGTGCTATTGAACTCTGGCACTCTTAGCCTGCCACCGGTTCTCCTGGGGCCTTCGGATTGGGCTAGAAGTTGAAACAGAGGCTCTACTATGCTCCTGGAGTCAGAATCACACTCTTATTATTATTATTTTTTTTTAGTGTTTACAGAGCTCTTTAATGTTTGCAAAAGCTTTATAAATACTTTATCTTTACAATAACCCTGAGACAGGTCATATTATTTTCCTCATTTAGCACATGAAAAAACTGAGGCAGGCAGAGATTAAGTGACTTGTCCAGTAGTAAGTAGAATCACACTCTTATAATTTGCTTTTGAACTTGCTTCTTGGTTGGTACACAGAAGAGCATCCAGGATGCCAACTCAGCTCAGTATGTCAGCCTGGGCACAAATGCCCTCCTCATTCCTCCCCAGATTTATGACCAGGCATGGGGTAGTTAGTGACTGAGCACTTGCTGTGCCAGGTCATGGAGCACGGATACGGATCCGAGACCTTCTTTCCTTGAGGCACAACCTTGCTGGAGTGATCCGCCATCCCTCGGTTACTCCTTAACAGACTTGACCTTGCAAAAACTCGTCTTTCTCTCTGCGCTGACCTCACCTGGAAAAATGACTCAAGGTGTTGCCTTGTTCTTGAATTTCCTCATTAGGATTTGGTCTGGTGCACTTTCTGGATTTGTTGGGAGGAGTAATAGGGGAGCCTGGTTAGCCTTTCTACTCTGCAAATTTGGCTCGGCATACTTTCTTTTTCCCCCTTTTTGATTCTTGCTGGCCTCCCATTAACGATCAGGAAGTTGGTATGCTGGCAGCAACTCTTCCCTTTCTTCTTAACTGGTCTCCCCATCTCTCTTTGTTTACCTATTAAGTTATTTTTTTCTTAAACCCTCACCTTCTGTCTGGGAGTCAATACTGTGTATTGGCTCCTCGGCAGAAGAGTGGTAAGGGCTAGGCAATGGGGGTCAAGTGACTTGCCCAGGGTCACACAGCTGGGAAGTGTCTGAGGCCGGATTTGAACCCAGGACCTCCTGTCTCTAGGCCTGACTCTCAATCCACTGAGCTACCCAGCTGCCCCCTACCTATTAAGTTTAATGTAGAACTATAACAAACTGTTAGTGTCTGTATAGGTTTCTTTCCTCTTTTGGCCAGTTGAGAAAAGAGTGAGGTTCATCCGATTGATGTCAGGTCTTCCATGAAGAACTTGAACTTTATCCACATCACTATCCTCTTCTCTTTTACCTCAAATGTAAGAAAAAACAAGTTCCACTCCTTCTTCCTCCTCCATCAGTCTGTTCCTTTTACCTTCCCATCTCTTTTCCCTCTAAATTCTCAGGACTAAACTAAACCACTCCCAGGTTACTTACTTACACACACACACACACACACACACACTCACTCTTTGTCTGTCTGTCTGTCTGTCTGTCATAAAACCTTCCCTTCCCTCTTGGAATCAATACTATGAAGAACAGTCAGGGCTAGGCAATGGGGGTTAAGTGACTTGCCCAGGGTCACACAGCTAGGAAATGCCTGAATTCGGATTTGAACCCAGGGCCTGACTCTCACTCCACTGCGCCACCTGGCTGCCCCTGGTTCTGTTTTCTCTTCTTTCTCTCTCCACCTATGGAGGACGAGAAGGCTCCGAGGGACGCTCGTCTCTTCTCCCTCCCTCTCTCGGGGAATGCTGGCGCTAGGGCGCCTTCTAATTGCTCCAGCACATTTCTCTTTCTAGGTTTCTCCGTATTCTCGTGTTGGTTTTTAAAACTGTCTCCTCAGCTCCCCGGAAGTGCCCGGCTCTAGTAAAATCGATTCCTTCCCGGGAGGGTCACACCCAGCTTCGTGGGGAAAGTGATTCTGGGGCGGGAGCCTGTCTTTTGCCTTTTGGAAGGTCGTATTCCGAGATCAGGCAGGCGGCGAGCAAAGGCAGACGGAGCGGGCCGGGCACCGGGCTACGCTCTAGGGATCCGTCCCGGCCCTCCCGGGGCTTCCAGTCTGACGGAGGAGACACGTGGCTGCCCGGCACGAATGGGGGACAGCCCAGGCCAGGGGGCCCGAGAGGAGGTCTGTCCCAGCCCTTACACAGAGCCCCGCGGGCGGCTCCTCCTTTCGAGGTCAGAAACCCTACACCGGGCAGAAGGAGGGCGCGGGTTCTTCCCGCCGAGGCCCGCGTGAGGGAAGAACCAGCGTGTGGCCACCTGCTTAGCGTCGGGGGCGGGGCTAGCGAAGGTGGGTGAGCGCGGCGCTTTGTTGGGGGCGAAGCTAATTAGCCTTAGCGAGCGCTGAATTGGGGTCTGCTGGGGGCGGGGTTAGCGAGGAGGCGGGGCTTTGCCCTTGGCGCCTGCTCAGTGGGCTCGCGCTTAGGGAAAGGGAGGAATCGCGCCTGCTCCAGGGCGCGCGTGTTGTGCGTTGCTAGGCGACGCGGGACGGCGCGGGATCCGAGGGTGACACTTCCTGGGATTCCCGGGCCTACTGCCGGAAGTCTGGGTGGTCGCCTTGGCAAGTGGGGCCGGTTCGAGCAAGGGTCGCTCAGTACTCCAGGGTCCGGCTGGGTCCCTGCTCCCCGAGGTGGCCCAGGTGAGGCTGAGGCGGCGGCCGGGGGGGAAGCGGCCTGGGGTCCCCAGAGCTCCAGGGTTCACCGAACCGTGACCAGGAACGCGACTGCTCCCATTTCACACACAGGGACACTGAGGTCCCGAATCGGGGACCGTCCTGGAGGGCCCCCTCGAATGTGCCTGGCTGAGGATCGTAGGATTTAGGGCTCAAAAAACAGGGTTTACGGGTCCTTCGGTTCAACCCCTGCATTTTACTGATGGGGAAACTGAGTCACACACCTCTGAGAGCCTAGGATACCGAGCTAGAGCATGATATTTAGACCCAGAAGGAACCTAGAGATTATCTAGTCCCACTACTTCCTTTTCACAGAGGGGGGAAACTGAGGCATATGCAGAGTAGAGGGCTCAGGCTTGGGAGATTGGAGTTTGAGGCCCAGCTTTGCAGGTGTGAGCTTGGGCCATTGACTTCCCTCCTCATTTGTAAAGTGGAGATGATCCTACCCACCCCCTCAGGGGGCTTCTGGGGATTGTCCTTGGAGCCTGGGAGCTCTGGCCCTGGCAGCAGAGACCCTGGGCAGGGCACAGCCTCAAGTTCACTATCTGTAAAGTCAGGATAAGAACCGCCTCCTCCTCCTCCTCCTCACCTTGGGGCTGTGAGGGCTGTGGGAAATAGCACAAGTGAAGGACTTGGACAAGAAGAAAGCCCCTGTGCATGTGAGCTGCCCCCACTGGGGTTCTCCACTGTCTCTTGTTGTCCATTGGTGTCCCACTCTTCATGACCCCAGTTGGGATTTTCTTTTCTTTTCTTTTTTTAAATTCTTTTTAAACCCTTAACTTCTGTGTATTAGCTCCTAGGTGGAAGAGTGGTAAGGGTGGGCCATGGGGGTCAAGTGACTTGCCCAGGGTCACACAGCTAGGAAGTGTGATTTGAAGGCCAGATTTGAACCTAGAACCTCCCATCTCTAGGCCTGACTCTCAATCCACTGAGCTACCCAGCTGCTCCCCTTTTGCCCCCCTTTTCTTGGCTGAGATCCTGGATAACTTTGTCATTGCCTTCTTTGGCTCATTTTACAGATGAGGAAACTGAGGCCATTGGGGTCTAGGATCACGCAGCTAGTAGTGTCTGAGACTGGATTTGAACTTAACTTTTAAGACCAGACAGTTAAGAGTTTTGATTGGCAGTGGTAGAGGGAGCTTCTGCTATGGGAGTCCCCCTTCTGGGAACCAGAAATAAAATCTCTCCCTGGGGTTGGGCAGAAGTTGAAATGGGGGCAGGTCAACATCAGCTCTTGATCCATCCACAAGTACTTAGGTAGGGCCTGCTATGTGCCAGGTGCTGTGCTGGGGGTACAAAGAAGAAGTGAAAGGCTCTGCTTCCATGGAGCTTATTTATTTCTTTATTTATCCAGTCATCCACCCATTTATTTATTTATTCACTCACTCATTTATTCATTCATTCATTTGTTTGTTTGTTTGTTTATTTGTAAAACCCTTACCTTCTGTCTTAGAATTGATATCCATACCAAGGCAAAAGATCAGAAAGGGCTAGGCAATGGGGGTTAGGTGATTTGCCCAGGGTCACACAGCTAGGAAGTGTCTAAGGCCAGATTTGAACCCAGGACCTCCCATCTTTTGGCCTGGCTCTCTATCCTCTGAGCCACCTCACTGCCCCTTTCTATTTACTTACCTTTTAAAAAGCTTTGCCGTCTGTCTTAGAATCTGTTCCAAGGCAGAAGAGCGGTCAGGATTAGGCAACTGAGGTCACATAGCTAGGAAGCGTTTGAGGCCAGATTGGAATCCAGGCCCTTGAAACTCCAGACCTGGCTCTGTATAGTCAGCCAACTAGTTGCCCCTGGAGCTTATTCATAATAGGAGACACCATGTAATCTCTAAGTCTACATAATAAATACAAAAAGAAAACTGTTAATACTGTGTTAATAAAGTAATAGGGAGGGAGATGACTTGCCATATAAATGGTAGAGACAGGACTTGAACTCATGCTCTTTGACTCCCACTCCAGAGTTCTTTCTTGGTTCCCACTTTCAGGCCCTGCATGTTGTTTCTCCCTCCCAGCGTGTGCAGAGCAGCCCATGCCTTGAGTAACGGGTTTTCTGGGTTGTTTTTTCTTGGCAGCTCATTCCATTCTTTGATCTCCCAAAGTGAGGATTTCCTCCCCACTGGCAGGCCAGGAAAAGCTTCTTGCCCAGAGGGATGGCGAGACCTTTGATTTCTCAGTACCTGCCTCCTGACATCGACCCTACCAAAGCTTCCATTGCCTTTGGACGCCGGGCTCTGCCGAAGCTGAACGAGGAGCTCAATGGGCCGGATCTGCTGACTCGGCAGAGGGCCCTCATGGCCCTGTGTGACCTAGTGCATGATCCTGAAAATGTGTACGAGGCCATTAGCATCGGTAAGTGGCTCCCCGGAGCCCTTCCAGGGGCACGGCTGCTCGGTGAGCCCAGCGGTGAGCCCCCTCCAGCCTCTGCTGGAGCATGTCCAGGGAGAGGATGTTTCTGCCTTCCTAGGTAGCCCGCTTCAGCCCAGACAGTTTGAACCCGAGCCTTCGTCCTGTCTCCCCTGTGGCCCTTTCTTCTGCAGGACAGTCTTAGCGACTAGAAGCCTGATTGTGGCCCCTGGAAGTCTTCTCTTCAGGGTTCCTTCAGCCAGACCCCTGAGCCACAGTTTCTAGCCAGCCATCCCTCTGGCTTGTCAAGATCCACCAATCAGCTTCAAGTGAGGAGGGTGTTTAGCATTATTTTCTGCTTTCCCTAACTGTCATGGGCTTTATGTCACACCGAACTAAACTTCCTTTTCAGTAAATGAAAACATTTACATTGTTGTGGGTATTGCATATGTCATTCTTTTGGGTTTGCTTATTTTACTAATGAGTTCAGACAGATTTCCTCATGTTCCTCTGAATTCCTCCTAGTCTCCATGCTATATTTGCTCAATTCCTTTAAAACCTTCAAAAGAAAAACTCTTACCTTCTATCTTAGAACAGACACCGTGTATCCATTCTAAGACAGAGGAGTAGCAAGAACTAGACAACGGGGGTTAGATGACTTGCCCAGGGTCACCCAGCTAGGAAGTGTCTGAAGTCAGATCTGAACCCAGGGCCTCCAGTCTCCAGGCCTGGCTCTCAATCTACTGAGCCACCTAACCGCTCCTCAATTCCTTTATATTTAAATATCTGAATTTATTTTGAGCCATTCCCCTGATCAGCAGGGACCCTGCCTTGGGGCCAGTTTTCTGCTACCTCAAAGCGTGGCTGAATAGTTTGCTCTATAGCGGGCCTTTGCTCTGTTCTTGATTTCCTTGGAGTGCATGTATGACCTCTTGTGGAACTGCTGAGTCCTGGGTCGGGTACAGCTTAGACATTCTTCTTAATTCACTATTGATTTCCGGAGCCGTTGGACCCGTCCTTAGCTGTCTCAACAGTATATTCACGAGGCTGCCCTTTGAGGGCCCCTCCAACATCGATTATTCCTGTTCGATCTGCGCAGTGTGAGAGAAAAATCTTTGGAGTTATTTTAGTGTACATTTCCTATTGGATTTGGACGACATTTTCAGATGATTATTTATAGCTTGTAATTTGTGTCCTATGTCTTACCCGGTCCTACATCTCTTGGATCATCTCTTTTATGGTGCTTCTTGTACACAGTTTATTTTTGCTGTTAGTTGTAGCCAACCTGCTCCTACCCTAGAACTTTCCATTGCTCTGGAGATGGTGGTATTCAGAGATTTGGAGCCCTGCGTATTCACAAAAGGAGATTGGTGGTACAAAGATCAGTTTTGATTTTATGGAGAAGCCTGAAGTCATGTTTCCTCAATCCTTTCTAGCTTCCTCTTTCTCCTCTTCATTTCTGTTGCCAGTTCATTGGCTATTGGTAGTGTCTGTATTGACGGACCAGCTCAGTGGGCTGTCCATTCTTCATCCACTTAGTTCCCTGTGTGGATTGTTAGGTTAAATGGTTGTGAGTCAAACTTGGGAGGCTCAGCAAGGTCCCAGAGCTTGATGCAGCGAGTCTGATGGCACCAGCAATTAGGATTATCTGGAGAATCATACGTTAGGCTAGCATGGACTAGTACGCTAGCATAATACCCTTCTTCCGAGATCGTGGTAGACCCCTGAGCTAGCATTTCCTATCTGGCTTGATAGTGATAATCAGAGTATTGTTGAACAGTGCCAACTCTGTTGTTGGAATTGTCAGACTCTGCCTTGGGGCCAGTTCTCTGCTACCACAAAGCGTTGCTGAATAGTTTGCTCTATAGTGGGCCTTTGCTCTCCGTTGGAACTGTTGAGGAAGTGTGGCATGAAGGATAGAGCACAAGATTTGGACTCAGGAAGATTAGTAGCTGGGTGACCCAAGGACAGTTGCTTCCCTTGTGTTGGCTAAGTTTCCTCCTCTATAAAGGGAATCTAAAAAGGATCAGATGGCTTCTGAGGGCCCTCCCCGCTCCAATCTTACCATGTACAAGAGGCCTTTTGTTAAAGGACAGCCACTGAATCGGGCACTTTTTCGTAGTCACAACACAGCATCTGTACAGTTTCTGTAGTCTCTGTAACTTTCATTCAGTTGTTTGGACTGTAATAACTCAGGTTGCAAAGACAGGGCATCCCAAAAGTCTCAGTGCCTTCCTTCTACGTTATTCAGGCAAAAATGGTACCAAGACTTCTGGGATACCCAGTATCGTTGGTGAAAGCCTTGCCAGTTCTATTCCCGTGCTTCTATCAAGGGACGCTCCCCAGACGGTGTGCAGATCATTTTCAGAAGGGTTTTATTGAAGTGAGAAAGGAGACTTGTGGAGCAGTAATTCCTGATAGCCTCTTCATTTCCTTTTTTGGTATTGATGTTGCCAGTGACTTTTCTGATCATTCAATATCTTTCCTGCCTTCAGATGCCTTCAGAAACAGCCCCTCAGCTCAGAAGGACATTCCTTTCATCCTGGGCCTCCTCGATGTGGGAAGACATCTACAGTCCAGCTGTTCTTCCCAGCTGGGATTTCTTTAGTTCCATTTCCATGTCCCTTCATAGCTCTCTGCAGTCTCTGCTTTTAGTGTCCTGCCTCTTCTGGACATTTTGATTTTCTCCCACTATTTTCCTTCTCTTTGTTGCCTTTCCAGTGGCATCTTTAAATGCTCCTGGGAGCCTGGCTTCCCTGGCCCTTGTGATACTGCACTGCCTGCTTTTCCCTCTGTTATTTCTCAGGATTTTTTGAACTAACACTTCTCATGCACTCTCATCATCCTCTTCTTTGGAGGTTGGCATGTATATTGCTCTTCCAAACTGGAGTGGCCTTGGCTGGAGAGAGCTGAGGGAGGATCACAGGGAGGCAGAAGCTGGTGGGTCTTGAGCTCTGGAGGCTTATTGGTCTAAAACCAATAGAGGGAAGCTTTTAGGAGCAGAGGACCACCAGGCTATCTTTGGAGGGAGGGGTGAACCGTCCAATGTCAGAAACACATTGAGCCCATGAAAAGCGTCTGGTCTTCTAGCCTGGGGCAAAACAGGGAGATCCAGGCTTTTGAAACAAATGTATTTTTTTAACATGCATTAGTTTTTTGGGGGGAATTCTAAATTCTCGCCCTTTAGAACCCCCCTCCCTCATTGAGAAGGCAAGTATTGCCTATTGGTTATACATGTGAAGTCATGTAAAACATATGTCTACATTAGCCATATTCTCCCCTTCCCCCACCCCACCCCCCCAAGGCAAGAAAATTAGAGAAGGTAAAACAAGTCAGTTTCAGTCTTTACTCAGAGTTTATCAGTTGTCTCTCTGGAGGTGGATGACATTTTTCATTATGAGTCCTTTGCCACTGCATTAGATCATTGTATTGATCAGAGTAGCTAAGTCTTTCCCCATTGATCATCATACAATATTTTATAAACCCTTACTCTTTGTCTTAGTAATAACTAATTTGTAATAATTTAGTAATAACATTTGGTGACCAGCCTCTCCACTTAGCTGGGCTTATCCTTGGACAGTTGATCTGGGTGGTGAAAGGTTTGCAACTTGGGAAAAGCTGCCAAAGCTGCTATGCCAGTGCCTTAGCCCTTGAAGAGCCCCATCTCCATGGCATTGAGGTGGCACCGCATGTGCACACAGTAGGTTGTTTCTGGCTTTCAGAGTCATCTGCCTTGTGATGATAACATGCACTACAGAATTCATTTCTTCTTTTACTAGCTTTTTAATTTTACTTTTACTTTCTCTGTCCTAGAATTGATTCTGTGAAAAATTATTATTAATTATTTTAATTTCCCTTTAGAAAATTCATTATTGTATATACTTTTAGTTAAAAATCTTTAAAGTTTTAAGTTAATTATGTTTGAAATGATCCATTGGGGAGACTGGTCTCCCAAAGGATCACAGGGGGGAATGTGAAAATAGAAAAATAGAAAATAGAAAATAGAAAACACCTGAACTACATTTACTTACAGCATCCTTTTAAGTTATCTCCTCATTTTATGTATGGAGGCTTGGGAGATAAATTTTGCTGAGACCCACACTGCAGGGGTCTTTATTGGTCTTTGCTTTTGGTAAAGTGCTGCCAGTGTGGGTCTCTGACTCTGTGCTCTGCTCACTCAGCTGAAAGAATCCCCTCTCTCTCTCTCTCTCTCTCTCTCTCTCTCTCTCTCTCTCTCTCTCTCTCTCTCTCTCTCACTTTATTATTATTAAATTCCATATAATAAATACTTTGGGTATTTTATTCATTTTTACTCTCACAATTCTGAGTATCAGTTCTTAGTCAGAAGAACAATACTGGCTAGGCAATGGAGATTAAGTGACTTGCCCAGGGTCCCACAGCTAGGAAGTATCTGAGGCCAGATTGGAACCCAGGACCTCCTGTCTCCAGGCCTGGCTCTCTATCTTGTGCTCTCTACCTGACCCCTTTACTAGTCTTAATGTGAACTCTGAATCTTATGAATGCTCAAAGGTATTTCTGACTTCTAGGGTTTCTGAGCACCTTGAAACTTCTGCTGAATGACGCGGACAGCACCGTGAGGCGTAAAACCTTGGAAGTTTATTACATCATGTCTAGTCACAGTGTGGGCAGGTGGGTATAATCTTAGAGCCTCAGCACTTTTATCAGGGCCTCTTAATTACTGAATGTCAGGCACATTTTGTATTTCTAAAGAAGAATAAAAGACCAGCCATTGGAATGCTGGATTTGGGTCCAAAGAGCTGGGTTTGGGTCTTGGCTCTGTTCCTCACTTCTTCCCTTAACCTCTGTTGTTTCAGGTTCTTTATTTGTAAGATCAAGGGGTGGGATTAGCTCCTTTGTAAGATCCCTTCCAGCCCTAACTCCTGTGACCCCTGTTGTCTGTCTCATGAAGGTGTCTGGCCTCTGACATGTGGGACAGTAGGGTGAGAAGAGCATTTTGCCTTTGGAACTAGCCCCATGGGATTCCCACTGAGCTGTGGGTTAGAAATCGGCGTGAATTTAGGGTTAGGGTTAGAGTTAGGGTTAGGGTTAGGGTTAGGGTTAGGGTTAGGGTTAGAAATGACTTCCTATTTGCATTGTGTCTACATTCCAGTGTGGGTTCCTTCAGGCCTTACCCCTCGTTTCCTGAGCACGTAGCAGAGGGTCTCAAGTGGGGCTGGTGTCGAGTGGAATAGGCAAGCCAGGCCAGGGGAAGGAGCCCTTTCCAAGAGATGGCTTCCTGCGATGGAGTTTCATGAGCTTGGCATTTCTCTGCTCAGGCAATCTTCCTGCTGCCCCCGGTTCTCTGTACAGAGCAGCTTCTCATCAGTGTCTCGTGAATTGAATTATGTTTGCTCTGCTCTTTTTCCAGATCATTAAAAAAATAAATTTGATTGAAACTTCCTCTTGGGCTCTGTGGCTGAGATTTAAAGGGGCTTCACAGAAAAATGAGATGAACTGGTCACTGTTGAAATCACAGGCCCATTTATTTGGTGCGTTTAAGGGAAGCCTTCAGACACTCTTAAGCGGGACAGTGAGAGCAAGGGAAAGCTCCTCGGTCATT
The DNA here is from genome assembly GCF_016433145.1 of Gracilinanus agilis. Taxonomy (NCBI): domain Eukaryota; kingdom Metazoa; phylum Chordata; class Mammalia; order Didelphimorphia; family Didelphidae; genus Gracilinanus; species Gracilinanus agilis. Next base: position 780,145,658 of record NC_058130.1, on the reverse strand, counting down.
ATTCTCCTTCTTCCAACACCTTCAAAGTGGGACAGGGCAGTCTGGGCAGGGATACCAACAAGCCTCCTACCAGAGAGCAGGGGCACAAGGACTACCGGCTCCAGTGGTTCTGGGAGAGGTTGCCTCCCATCAAGCTGGCTTTGGCCCTCCTGGATCCATCTTTACCAAGTGCTTCAGGGCTGTGCAGGTGTCTTACAAGGAAGAGAGGGCTCCTGCTCGGGTGGATCCAAGTGACTTCCCATGTGGAAACTTGTAGGTATAGACGATCCAGGTCCTGGGGGAGCTGCCAGGCAGAGGGAGGGGCCACAACCAGGGCAGAGACAGTTGTTAGAGAGAAACTAAGGTAGTGTGACACCTCGTGGATCCCGTGCCACCCTTTGGGCCATGCAGAAGTGTAAGGTGGCCAAGCCAAGATCCGAGCTGCCCGCCTGGTGTGGAGTTCTTGTCTAGTGTCCAGCCTGGAGGGCACCTCAGTTCTCCCTTTTGGCCACCAGGGGGCATGCCGCCAGCAAACACCATGGTTGGTTGGTCCTTGAGGCCCACATTTGGCATCTTCTTAGGGGAGCTGGCCATTCCAAAGTCCACCATGGCTGCCTTTAGAATTGGAGCTCACAGATGCCATGGAATGGGGCTCAAACACCCAACCATTCCTGCCCCAAGGAGTCACAGAGCCCCGACTCTCAGTCTGCCTGTGGGTTCAGCCATCCTCATCTGTGTGTGTGAAGAGAAAAGAATAAGAAAGCCAAAGCTTCATGCCTGGTGCTTTCTGATCTGCCTTCTGCCCAACCCTGCTGCTGCCTCCTCACTGGTGTGTCTGAGACCCTCTTGGGTCAGGGATTATGCCAAAAGGAAGTGTGGGGGAAGAGAGCCCTCTGCCCCGCTCACCTCCTCATGGGATTTTCTTAGCTCTCAGTGTTGCCCCATTACGGGGCTCTCTCATGGGTGCTCAGCTCCTCTCATGGGTCTGAACATGGGCTCCAGGGCAGCAACAGTTATCAGAAGCCGCTGTGGCCCACCAGCACCCCACATGGCAAACAGAAAGGCTCTCATGGGCACACCTATGGAAAAAGGATGCCAGCCTGTGGACTCATTCCCAGCTCTTTTCCAACCCTTTGACTCTGCCAGCCTCACTGGGAGAAGAAAATGGCACTGCTCAGAAACCAGATGTTGAGGGTTTGTCAGCGCCATCCCCTGGGCTCCAGGGGAAAACATCCTAGTTCAGATAGGCAGGAGGACAATGGCGTGGACAAAGGCTTTTTACAAATCACAGCTCTTCCTGGACCAGAATGTGTGTTCAGTTGTGTGTAGATAGAGTAAATACAATGCATATATGATACGTATTCTCTCTCTACACATACACACACACACACACACACACACACACACGTGCATCCTCCCCTCCTCCCTTCCTTGCCAAGGCAAACAAACCGTGAACACAAATGATCTCAGTCCATGCTGTCTTCTCCAGCAGATTGCTGACTCTCTCATCCTCACCTTCCACTATCTTTAACTTCTCCCTGTCTCCTGGTGGCCGCCCTGATGCTTACAGCGTGCCAACGTCTCCCTCACCCCCCCCCCCCCAAATCCCACACTTCCTCCATCCATTCCCAAAAACCATCGTCACGTCTTTCCTCTCTTTTGTGGAAACTGGAAAAGACCATCTACACGAGGTGCCTCCACCTCCTTTCTTCGCTTTCATTTTCTTTAGTTGGGCTTTTGACATTGTCCTTCAACAGAAACTATTCTCTCCAAAGTTCCTAGCAGTGTCTTTTAAAAAAAATAAATCCTTACCTTCTGCTTAGAATTGATACTAAATATCAGTTCCAAGGCAGAAGAGAGGTAAGGGCTAGACATTTGGGGTCAAATGACTTGTCCAGGGTCACACAGAGCTAGGAAGTGTCTGAGGCCAGATGGGAATTCAGACCCTCCTTCCCCCCTCCTCCCAGCCTCCCATTTTCTAGGCCCAGCTCACTATCCATTGAGTCATCTCACTTCCCCTAACGATGACTTAATCGCTGAATCAATGACCTCATTCTCTTGGCAGCCTTGACCCAGTTGTTATGGATGATCCCCAAACTGTGTGGCATTCTTTGCCTCCTTTTCTGCATCTCTCTATATTGCTGTGGGCCAGGGCACTGCAGGGTGGGGAACTGGCTCCATCTTTCTTTCTTTGTTTCATGGACTGCCATAGCCAAAGAATGCATTACCTAATGGTCAACCAGTAAGGAGCCTTTCCAAGTTTGGCAAGGCTGGTTCTTGAAAGACAGACACGGCCTGCTAGGGCTTCTGGCACTTACACGTTCCCAGCCTCTCTTCAAGAACTAGGGCCACTCCATAATGAGATGTCAGAAGAAGGTTTGTGTTGAGCAAGGATGGATCTCTCTCCCTCTCTGTCCCTAACTCTCCTCTGTCTCCCCATTCCCCTTGCTTCCTCTCTGCATATGTACCTCTGTGTATGCCATCTTTCATCAGGATCTCTCCAGAGGGGTACAGTCTCTCTTTGGGGAGCCACAAGGGCTGCCCTTAGAAGCAGGGATGGGGGCTATTGTGTCTGGGAACTTTGTGGCCATCTCTAACCTCTCCCTAAAGCCGAGCTCTTTCTTTCTTTCTCTCTTCCTTTCTCTAGAGAAGGCTTTTTAAAAAACCGAGTCATCATGGCCCTGGCCAAGAACCTGGAGGACCCCGTGCTGTTGTGCCGCAAATTCTTACATATGACCTACGTGAGATTGGCGCAGGTGCCCAAAGGTAGGACTTCCTTTGTGTGGTGAGCATGGCAGCCTTCCTTTGGTTGCTTTGGAGACCCCGGTTGGTTATCTCCATCTTTGCTGCAGATGGTAGCATGGACAAAGTTCTTTTAAAATTGCACAGAAGGAAGCCTTCATCTGGAGCAGGCTTCAGTGTTAGACGTAAAGTATCCTGAGGTTCCTCCTGGGCTGCTACTGAAGCAGAGATTAATGAGACTGAGAAACTGAGTCTGGGGCAGCTTGCATTCACCGGCAGTGCTCCCCCTGTGCTCCTTTGTCATCCCCACCCCTATTTGTTTTTGTTTTTAAGCCCTTAGTTTTTCTCTTAGAATGGACACTGTGTATTGGCTCTAAGGCAGAAGAGCAGGAAGGGCTAACCAATGGGGGTTAAGTGATTTGCCCAGGGCCCCACAGCTAGGAAGTGTCTGAGGGAGGCCAGATTGGAACCCAGGACCAACTGTTTCTAGGCCTGGCTTTCTATCTACTGAGCCACCTAACTGCCCCCATAATTTGTGGAGGATCCATCCTGCCTTCAAGGATGCCTCCTCCATGAAGTCTTCCTTGACCTTCCAGACCCTCCAGGAGAGAGAAAGAGAGACAGAGAGAGGGAGAGAGAGAGAGAGAGAGAGAGAGAGAGAGAGAGAGAGAGAGAGAGAGAGAGAGAGAGAGCTCTGCTTCTTTATAAACCATCTAATACTTAGCTGCTATCCCATTTCTCCGTATTTTCATACCCATTTGTATGATACTTACATAAATACTTATGTGTACATATATATAATACTTAAATGTACTTATATGAACATCTACATACTTCTGTATACATATTTATACATATCATGTCCCTCCTGCCTGCAGTTCGAGAGTGTGAGCTCCTTGTGGGCAGGACCAGCTTCATTTTGTATCTCTGTATCCTCGGTGCCTAGCCCAGAAGCTGGCACATAATAGGTAGTTGTTTAATAAATGCTTGGTGACTTGACGATGCTTGGCCTTAAGATAGAATTCAATAAGTGTTCTACAGAAGAGAGAACTCATGCTAGTGGGCTCAGCGAGGTGATTCCTTGGCAGGATGACACTGGTCGTAGATGATGATGTGAAACAAGTCAGAGCAAAGAGGCATGGTTCATAAGAAGAATGGAACAAGCAGAATCTCCCCAAAGAACCCTCTTCCCCGCCACCTTCCTCCTAAGAGAACCAAAAAACCAACCAACCCAACAAAGTGAAAAAGGATCCCAAGCTTTTGTTTGGTACTTTGAGGTCCCAAAAGTCATTTCCATACATTATATGGTTTACTTTCATCCTTGTTTATGACATCCAGAACTGTAACTTCCATCTCTCTGGCATTTCAAGGTTTGAAGGCTATTTCCCCAGAACCCCCTTAACACAGGCCGTGCAAGGAGAGGGAGCTCATTTTGGAGATGAGGAACATGGTCCTCAGAGAGGGCATGTGATTTGCTCAGGGCCACATAGCCAACCCCAGGATTCTAAGAGCAACCTCATGGCAACTGTTGATGCATTTGCTCTGGAGGAATTGTGTTGGGAAGGAAGCGGGTCTGGGAGTCTGGATACTGATGCTTTTCTGGGGCCTGATGAGACTAGATGTGATTCCATCTGCTCTAGTTTGATGGAATGACCATTTGTTTCTTCTTTCTTTTCTTTTCTTTTTTAATAATATTTTATTTTTCTCCAATTAAATGTTACATTTTTTTTAAACCCTTTGTACTTTGGTGTATTGTCTCATAGGTAGAAGATTGGTAAGGGTGGGCAATGGGGGTCAAGTGACTTGCCCAGGGTCACACAGCTGGGAAGTGGCTGAGGCCGGGTTTGAACTTAGGACCTCCTGTCTCTAGGCCTGACTCTCACTCCACTGAGCTACCCAGCTGCCCCTAAATGTTACATTTTTTAAAACATTCATTTTCTTTAAAAATCTGAGTCCCGAATTTTCTCTCTCCTTTTCCCCTCAGTGAGACAGTAAACTGTGATATAGATTTTACATGTGAAATCATATAAAACATTTTTCCATATTAGTCATTTTGTAGAAGAGATCTCAAATGAAAAAAAGAAGAAAGAAAATGAAACATACTATGTTCCAGACTGCATTGTTCTTCATCAGTTTTTTCTCAGAGGGCTGATGGCATTTTTCATCATGAGTCTTTGAGAATGTCTTGGATCACTGCATTGCTGAGAATGACCAGGTCATTCAGAGACCATCAAGTATTGCTGTCACTGTGTACAATGGTTTTCTGGTTCTGCTCACTTCACTTTGCATCAGTTAATGGAAGCTTTTCTAGATTTTCTCAAAATCATTCTGCTCATCATTTCTTAACAGCACATGAGTATTCCACCACAGTCATAGACCATAGCTTGTTCAGCTATTCTCTAGTTGATGGGCAACCCCACAATTTCCAATTCTTTGCCATCACACAAAAGAGCTGCCATGAATATTTTTGTACAGATAGATCCTTTGTTCTTTTCTTTGATTTCTTTGGGATACAGATTTCTTAGTGATATTGCTGGATTAAAGGACATGCAGTTTTAGAGCCCATTAGACATAGGAACAAGCATTTCTTTTTATTTATTTATTTAGTTTTATCTTTATTTTAGCGACAAATTTACACATAAGTTTTCCAAATTTATATGATTCATGTTGTCTCCTTCCCTTCTCTCTCTCCTCCCAGAATTGACAAGCAATTCAATCTGGGTTGTACATATATTATCATTCAAAACATATTTCCACATTATTCATTTTTGTGAGTGAATAATCTTGTAAAACTAAAACCCCAAATCATATACCCAAATAAACAGGTGATAAATCATCTGCTTTTATATTCCAACAGTTCTTTCTCTAGAGGTAAGTAGCATTCTTTTTCATAAGTCTCTCAGAATTGTCCTGGATTATTGTATTGTTGTTAGTAGCAAAGTCTGTCACATTTGATTGTCCCACAGAATTGCAGTTACTGTGTATAAACTTCTCCTGGTTCTGTTCATTTCACTCTGCATTAGTTCACGTTGGCCTTTCCAGTTCTGTCTTAAATCATCCTGTTCATTGTTCCTTATAGCACAATAGTGTTCTCTCACCACTATATACCACAATTTGTTTAGCCATTTCCCAACTGCGGGATGTCTCTCTCTCTCTCTTTAATTTAAATTTTTTATTTAATTAATTAATTTGGAGCGTTTTCCCATGGCTATAGGATTCATGTTCTATCCCTCCTCTCTTCCCACCCCCTCTCATAGCTGACATGCATTTCCACTGGGTTTTACATGTGTCATTGATCAAGACCTATTTCCATATTATTGATATTTGCATTAGGGTACTCATTTTGAGTCCATATCCCTAATTATATCCCCATCCTCCTATGTGATCAGGCAGTTGTTTTTCTTCTGCGTTTCCGCTCCCACAGTTCTTTCTCTGGATGTGGATAGTGTTCTTTCTCCTAAGTCCCTTAGAATTGTCCTGGGTCATTGCGTTGCTGCTAGTATAGAAGTCCATTACATTTGATTTTACCACAGTACATCCGTCTCTGTGTACAACGTTCTCCTGGCTCTGCTCCTTTCACTCTGCATCATTTCCTGGAGGTTGTTCCAGTTCACATGGAATTCCTCCTGCTTATTATTCCTTTGAGCACAATAGTATTCCATCACCAGCATATACCACAATTTGTTCAGCCATTCCCCAATTGAAGGGCATCCCCTCATTTTCCAGTTTTTTTTTGCCACCACAAAGAGCACAGCTATAAATATTTTTGTACAAGTCTTTTTCCTTATGATCTCTTTGGGGTATAAACCCAGCAGTGGTATAGCTGGATCAAAGGGCAGGCAGTCTTTTAGCGCTCTTTGGGCAGAGTTCCAAATCACCATCCAGAAGGGTTGAATCAATTTACAACTCCACCAGAAATGCATTAATGTCCCACTTTTGCCACATCCTGAGGGACGTCTCTAGTTTCCAATTCTTTGCCACCACAAAGAGCCCAGCTAGAAATACTTTTGTACAAACATGTCCTTTCCCATTTGGAATGAACATTTCTTAAGAGCTCTCTGACATACTCCATGTGAGGAAGTGCTCTGGATTCTGGGTGGGAGGTCAAATGACAACCTAATAACAACTGGTTTTTGTAAAGCACATGGCAAAGAGTGGTTGTAGTGGGTCTCACTGGATCCTAAGAACCCAGGAAAGTGGGTGATGATGGTTCAGATTCAAGACTCCCTCTACCCTTCCATGTAACTGCCTAAATGCCAACAATCCATGCCACCCTACAGCTTTCTAATAGTGGGTCATCTCTGTATGTGGAGATATGAATAAAGACCAGATAATTGGAGGAGGGGGAGAACCCAGACAGGGGGATCTGGAAAATGGGGATAATGAAAGCATCTACTTCCCAGGGTGATGGTGAGGTAAAATAAGATCATGTTTGTAAAGCATTTGGCATCATGCCCAGGACAGAGTTGGTGCTAAATAAATGCTTATTCCCTTGCCCACATAGTAACAAAGGTGAGGAAGGAGTACATTCCAGGCATGAATGACAGTTTGGGCAAAGACAGAGATAGGAAATGGTGTTTGGGGTCTAGTAAGAGAGCAGGTTTGCCTGGCATGTGGAGTGCATTATGCATGAAGTCTTGAGGACTAAAGCCTGAGGACTGCTTCGAGATGCCCTTGGGAGTTAGGACTGTAGGCCTAGAGCTCCAGGGAGGATGTGGCTAACAGTGATGGGATCAACAGAGAGATCAGGAAAGAGGAGAATGGAGGAATGGAATCCTTGAGAAGTGCTGGTGGTGGGAAGAGGTGTTATTAAATGGAGCATCGGCTATTTCCTCTAGGATTGTGACTGTGATAGGGAGGAGAGGAGGGGACATTTGCTTGTTCTCTATGGTAGCAAGGCCAAAGGAAGGCCTATGAAGAATGGGAGAGACCTGGGCCTGCAGGGAGGCAACAGGAGAACAGTCAACTCATACAGTGCAATTCAAGCCGATGGGAACAGATCAGCCATGGGGAAGACAAAGAGCAAAGAGGAGGGAGGGCAGATGATGTAGAGGGGAGAGTTAGGATGTCAGGGAAACTTGAGAGTTAGAGGTGAGAAGGGGGAGTCTTCTAGGCAGAGGATGCTGGGAGATGAGAGTCCTAGAAGTGAATAAAATATAAGAAAACTGAAAAGGTCAGAATGGCCCATGGTGTGAAGAGCTCTGTGTGGCAAGCAGAAGGTTTTCTATTTGATCCTAGAGATGGTAGGAGCTTCTGGATGGCAGAAACCGACAGGGTCAGGCCTATACTTGAGGATAAACACTGGCAACTGAATGGGGGGCAGATGGGTTGAGGAGACCAATTAGAAGGCTGTTTTAGTAGTTCAAATGAGAGGTGCTGAAGACCTGAATTTGTGGGGTGCCTGTTTGAGTGAAGAGATAGATATGAAGGTTGAAATGGCAAAATAAGATTTAGTGATGGATTATGTCATAAGTTTGGTGAGAGAGTGAGATGTTGGGGATGGCACCAAGGTTGGGAGCTGGGTGGTGGGAAGAAGGGCTTCCTCTCCATTCCAGACTGGAGTAAAAGGAGGGAATGGTGGCTGAGGTCAAAGGGTGTTAGAGACAAAGAAGAGACAAGAGGCAGGTTGCTGCAAGTGGGCTCTCGGCTCAGGAAAGTAGGAGATGAGATCTCCCTAGAGGAGCTCTCTGTCTTGAGAGCACACTAAAGATGGTGGGCAAAGTCCATTGTTTGGGCTGAGAGTGAAGCAAGGCAGCAGCTGATAGGATCCCAGCAGGCAAGGGACAGCCAGGTTGGGGTGGCAGTTAGGCTTGGAGTTAGGTCCCTGTTTGGAGTAGGAGTCAGGAACAACAGCTACCCCACGAGTGGGAGGCCAGCCGAGGGGCCAGGCTTCAGTACAAGGCGGACAACAATGGGGCCATTTTACTTTATTTTTTTAAACCCTCACCCTCCGTCTTGGAATCAATACTGTGTATGGTTCCAAGGCAGAAGAGTGGTAAGGGCTAGGCAATGGGGGTCAAGTGACTTGCCCAGGGTCACACAGCTGGGAAGTGTCTGAGGCCGGATTGGAACCCAGGACCTTCATTTTAGCAAATAATTTCTTAATCTGTTGCCCTTGGATTTTGGGGTGTGTACACTTGCTTCATGCCTAGCTTTGGGCAGTTGGTTCTGCCCTGAAACTTCCTCTGAATTTGCTTCAGCTGGAGCACCCCTGCTGCCCACATCACCTCAGCCTCGCCCTCATTTTTTTGGCTTGGCGATGGCTGCCTCTCTTTAGTAGCAGCAGCCAAGGGCAGGGGCGTCTTGCTGGACGGGGAAGGAACCATGTATTATCTAAGCTTTGAATCTCTCCCTCAGTGCCCTGGACTTAAAGGGAAGTTGGTATTTGGTGTGGGAAGTACCTGTGTACCTCAGTTTTGTTTTCCAGATTTTTATTTCTATATTAGGGACTAAGTATGCCTCTCTTTCTGCTTGAAATGATGTGCTAGGCTCTTCCTCAGATTGAGCTTTCCAGAGAATGGTTCTATTTGACCAGCAGGTGGTGCTTAGGGATTGCCCTTTGTGGCAGTGCTCCTGCCTGGCTCCTTCCTTCTTGCCTCTGAATCATTCACCTTGAGTATTCTCTGGGAGTGTTGTCAGGGCCTGGCAGGCCTCTCCTAGAGCCTTCCTTGGGGATGGCAGAAGCCATGGTTTCAGCAACACCTTCCTCCTGGCATAGAGTAGGTGCCCCTAGCGTGCACTTTAATTCCACTCATGACAGTCATCAGCTGGGGACCCCAGGCACACCGCTGGAGAAGATTCTTGTTCTCTCACCCAGGGCTTTGCAGACCAGCAAGCTCTATAGCAGTAATTCCCAAAGTGGGCGCCACCGCCCCCTGGTGGGTGCTGCAGCGATCCAGGGAGCAGTGATGGCCACACTGTTTTTGTATTACATTCTATTCTGAGTTCAGTAAATAGTTTCATAATTTCCAGGGGGTGCGAAATAGTATTTTTTCTGGAAAGGGGGCGGGAGGCCAAAAAAAGTTTGGGAACCCCAGCTCTATAGGAAGGGGGCGCTTTTTTTGTCATCTTACATATGATGCCCATCACCCATAGAGGTCGGATAGCTGTGCGTGTCAGAGCTGGCGAAGACCTCGTTGGAACTCCCCTGTTATGTACCAAATGCTGTGCTCAGGGCCAGGAAGTGGGATGGGCTCAGGGTGGGGAGAATGCTAAATGCTAAGCAGGGGAGTTTATGCTGAATCCTAGAGGTAACGGGAAATCATTAGACTGGATTGAGTCAGGGATCAGTCAATTAAGTAACAAGCAAGTAAATGCCTGCTGTGTGCCAGGCCCTGTGCGGAGTGCTGGAAATGGGCAAAGAAGCAAAAGACAAGGCCTGCCCTCCGGGAGCTTACAATCAGAGACTGGGGTTAGCCTTGGTAACTTCCTAATTGAGGAAGGAAGGGGAGTGACCAGGGTAGGAGCAATGACCAAGACTTTGATTGGGTAGTGGCTATGAATAGCATGAATCTCAAAGGAAAGGGAGGTTACTAAGGGCTGGAGGTAGGGGGAGAAGCTGAAAGTGGCCATGGGGAGCAAGGAGTGTTCCAATTCCCCCCACCCCACACACATTCTGCCCCAACCAGTGCACCCAAGAGAATGGGCGGAGGTACCACCAGCACTGACGGAGTGACCATGATGGAGGCTGTGTCATCAGGGGAAAGCCAGCTTTTACTAAGAGCCAGAAGGTGGAAGAAGTGGGAGAAGAAAAGATGAAGGAAGTTTGTTGGCTATGGAACAGGCATTCCAGAAGGCACAGTGAAAAGGTTGAGTAGAATTGGGCTAAAACTCTGGGAGAAAAGTTGTGGGGGATGGGAATGCAGAATGAGGTGGGAGGGGGTAAGGAGAGGGCTTGAGATGATGGGCTATAGGAGATCTGAGTCTCTAGGATGGGAAATGTGACCGGGGGCAGGAAGGCTCCTCAGTGAGTAGAGGTACCCTCAACAGAAACAGGGAACTTGGAAGAGGGAGCCGGTTGCCATGTCGATTTGGAGATGGCTTTGAAACCTCCAGTTGGAAATGCCCAAAAGGTAATTATTAATTTAGGATTCAAGCTCAGGGAAAATAGAGGTGGGAGTGACAGTCCTAGAGAAGATAATCAAACCCAAAGGGATGGATAAGGTCACCCAGTGAAAGTGTAGAGAGAAAAGAGGTAGCCCAAGGCAGAGCTGATAGGCCTCGCCTTTTACCATTTTAAGGCACGATTACGTTAAGTGCGTGTTGTACTCGACTGTGTTCTTGTGGGGTTGATTCTCAAAATGGAAGAGGAATGTCTGTGAGCCACCTGGGAAAGCCAATCTCATCACTAGTTAGCTAGTCTGTCAGTAGCCGTTTACTAAGCTCTTACTATGTGCCAGGCACCATGCAGAGGGCTGGAGCCACAGAGACAGAGGGATCCAGCCCTGGCCTTTGGTGGGCTTCCATTCCAAGGAGGGTGTAAATACATATATACTATGTATGAAATGACTAGAAGGAGAAGAGGCACCAGCAGTTGGGGGTAGGGGTGAGGGCAGGAATCAGGCAAGTCTTCATCACAGAAAATGGCCCTTGAGGGAACCAGGGATTCTCAGGGTCGAAATAAGGAGGGAGGGCATTTCAGCCATGGGGACAGCCAGGGCAGAGGCCCAGAGGTAGGAGATAGCAATGCCTTCTTGTGAAACAGTAAATAAGTCTGTGGGGCTGGACCCCAGCATGTGGGAAGGCCTGGAAGGGTAGACAGAGTCCAGTGGTGGAGAGCTTTAAATGTCGGAGGAATTCGTATTAAATCTTGGAGGCCCGAGAAAGCCACTGGGATTGGTTGAGCAGGGGGTGGCATGATTAGACCTGCATCTGGAATTCTTTTGGTGGCTGTATGGAGGATGGATGGGAGGTGGAAGAGGCCTGTGCCAGGGAGACAAGGATGGCTGTGTAGGGGCCTGGCCTGGGTTGGTTGACATGTGTGGTGGTTTGGCTTTTGATTTGGTTGTCAGGGTGTTGGCAGCGAGGGTGATAGGTAGAGGATAACACCCACGTTGTGATGGTCTGGAGGACTAGAATCCTTTGAAAGGGATGCCGCGGAAACAGCAGTGGCTGCCATTGAGGCTTTGAGTGGTCGCTGATCCCAGGCATTGTGGTCTTTGAACCCCTCCATTGTTACGGGCCTCCAGAGTTGAAAATATCGTTGCACGGAGGGGCTCCCCATGGTGGTAAGCTTTCCTGCCTTTAGCAAGGCTGTCCTGAAGTTTGGACCCACAGTGGCCCATCAGTGACTGAACCTTACCTGAAGTCTTTCCAGCTCCGAAAGGTCTGTCAGAGCTCGGGCCTTCCAGAACCCTGGATCGCCTTCCAAACATCCGCGGAAGACGAGAAGACGAGAACGATCCCCCCCCTCCCCCCCGCCCTCGCACATACACTGCCAAGAACGTGTCACTTTACAAGCACAGCTATATAAGCATATAGGAAGGCGAGCTACAGTTAGGGGCTTTGCAGTGGAAAGGAACCCAGAGCGGTCTCATCATTGTCCCGGGTCACTCTGCTAAGTGCTGAGGTTTTAGAGAAGATCTTCTTTGTGTTGCGTTGATGGCATCATCCATCTTTTTCGACGGCTGTTAGAAAAAGAAAATGCGTCTTCTCCCAGCATAGAAGGCTCCAAGGGTTCAGAAGCTGCTAGAAAGAGAGCGAGAAAGCTCCGCGTAAAGCAGTAGTGGTTGTTGAAGAATCCCCAACAAGAGGCTGGCCTTGAGGCAGCGCCCATTCCGCTTGCCTCCCGCCTGGCTCTCAGGAGACAAGGTGGAGCTTTTGTTGCAGAGATGAGAAGGAAGACGGATTGATGATTGGTGAAAGAGGGTAGGTTGCCCTCGTTCTTGTGCTGGGGAACCATTATTAGGGGAAAAGAATATGAAGATCTTTGACAGAAAAGGAGAGCAGCATTGAAAAAAGACGAATACAACTCCCAAGTGAGTAGTAGAATGATGACAGATGATGATGAAGGCAATCATGAGGTCAATGGGGATGGCGATGATGCTGATGGTAAGAGAGGCAAGACAGAAAGAGAAGCTCGAAGGGTTTTTGCCTTGGTAGAGACGGATCATCATTAGCCCTGTTGGCAGTGTAAAGGAGAAGGTTACTTTAAAGGAGGCGCCATTGTTGGGAAGGGCATCAGGTCAGGCAGGAGTCAGAGGACTAGACTTTTAAAAAACCTTATTTTCTGGCCTAGTAACAAATCTAAGACAGAAGGGCAAGGGTTAGGTAAATGGGGTTAAGTGACTTGCCCCTAATCACACAGCAAGGAAATATTTGAGGCCAGATTTGAACCCAGGTTCTGACTCCAAGCCTGGCACTCTATCCACTGAATCAGCTTGATGCCATGAGGACCAGGGTTCACATCCGGTCTTCTGACCCGAGGCAAGTCTCTTTGGGTCTCGGGGCCCTCATCTGCAAAATGGGGCTAAAAATACCTGTTCTACCTTTAGAGATAGACTCCTCTGTTGTGAGACTCCAAATAGATAACTCATGTGAAAGTGCTGTTGTCTTTATACTGACGTCAGTCCGTGAGATCACAGCAGTGTTTGGTTTTGGGAAAGCTTGGGAGGGTTTAGAAAGAATTTGGAGGAAGAAAGGGGATCGTAAGGGATCATGCAGCCCAGCCTTCCTATTTCAGTGTTTGTATGGAGAAAGCTTTGACCTTAGACCAGTGATTCCCAAAGTGGGTTCCACCGCCCCCTGGTGGGTGCTGCGGCGATGCAGGGGAGCGGTGATGGCCACAAGTACATTTATCTTTCCTATTCATTGCTATTAAAATAAAAAAATTAATTTCCAGGGGGCTAAGGAATATTTTTTCTGGAAAGGGGGCAGGAGGCCAAAAAAGTTTGGGAACCACTGCCTTAGACTAAAAACCAGGTTCAGGCTCTGTCTGTGGCAGTCATCCAATGTGGAGCCAATGGCAGAGTTGCTTCACCAAGCTGGGCCTCAGTTTCCTCATTTGCAAAAAAGGAGATTGACTAGAGGACACGTAAAACCCCTACTCACTTTAACAGTTTGCGACTCTCCAGATAAGGAAGCAGATTCCCTTGGAGGTTAGGGACCACAAGGGCTGGGCTAGGATGAAGAGCCAGCACTGACCTGGTTCTCAGAGCTGGTTGGGTGACTTCAGAGGAAAAGGCTCCTATTGGCTGCTTAGGGGTTTCAAAGCCAGCAGCCCAACTTTGGAGCCAATGGGATGTCTTCAGTTCTGGAGTCTGAGTGTCATCAATGAGGGGAAGCCTTTGCTTTGGCTCCCATTCCTGTGGTGTTGGAGTGGTGAATGGAGTGAAGGGGATGAATGGCAGAAGAGACAAAGAGTCAATGCTTGGCCAATGATGGATTCTGGAAAGGGAAGAAGGAGGCAGTTGGGATGCTTACTGACCTCTAGGCAAAATGGAAGAATGCTTCAGGGTAGAACAGCCCAATTCTCATACCTGTGTTCTAGAAAGAGATAAAAGAGTAACAGCTCTAATAATCATCAAGAACTAAAGAGAAAACGGGAAGCTTGGGGGCATAACAGAGGGGACCCAGGCAGGGGAGTTCAGTGCTGGGGGGCTTTTCCAGCCCCCAGAGCCTCAGAGAGCACCAGCCTGGAGATGCAAGGGCTGGAAAACTAGAGGGCTTCAAAGAGCAGGCCCTCCTCTGTGGGCCAGGAAAGGCCAGGCTCCTACCAAGATGGCAGCGATGTGCTATGCATGCTAGGACATCTGCAAGCTTGTGGTGATGTGATGAGCCACCCCTGGCAGAGAGGATGCCCATCTTGGTTTCGAACCTTCAAGGATAGCGGTCTCCTTTGCAGAAACAGAGGGGCAGTTAGGGGGAAAGGTGTGAAATCCAGTTTTGAGTCTGTTGAGTTTGAGACATCTTTTGACATTCAGATGGAAACAGCAGCAACCTAGGACTGGAATTCATCTGAGAGATTAGGCCCAGACGGAGAGACGTGAGAGTTATTTGCAAACATATTATTCAACCTATGGGATCACCAAAGGAGAGTGTAGCGAGAGAAGAGAAAAGAGATGGGGACCAGACGTTGGGAGATAGCCATGTTGGGGGGAAGGGTGTGTAAGAATTTGGAGGAGGAGCCTGAGGAATCAATGGTCAGAGAGATGGGAGCTGAGTGATAGGCAGGCCAAGAAACTTGGACCATCTTAGGATGTGTTAAGACAGGGATGGGGTCTGGAATTGGCGAGAAGATAGTTTGCTGTTGTTTGGGTCTAGGCAGGTCCATTCTGGCCTGCCTATGTTCTAGTCCAGGGGTCGGCAACCTTTTTGGCCGTGAGAGCCATAAACGCCACGTTTTTTTAAAATTTAATTTCATGAGAGCCGTGCAGTGCTCACAGTGCGGCTCCTGTAACAGCGCCTGAAAAAAAATGGACTTTATGGCTCCTGCAGAAAGAGCCATATCTGGCCCTCGAAAGAGCCAGATATGGTTCGAGAGCCATACATTGCTGACCCCTGTTCTAGAATATCGTGTTCCGTTTGGGGTATTGTATTGTATTGTATTTTTTTTAAAGTCCTGAACTTCTGTGTATTGGCTCCTTGGTGGAAGAGTGATAAGGGTGGGCAATGGGGGTCAAGTGACTTGCCCAGGGTCACACAGCTGGGAAGTGTCTGAGGCCGGATTTGAACCTTAGGACCTCCCGTCTCTAGGTCTGGCTCTCAATCCACTGAGCTGCCCAGCTGCCCCCTGGGGTATTGTATTTAAGGAAAGACATTGATAAACTGGAGAATGTTCAGAAGAAAGTGACCAGAATGATAGAATTTGAGATTGAGGATCATCTGTTCAAGGAAGAAAAGCCTCGGGGGAACATGCTAGTGGGATTCAAGTCCGTGAAGTACACTTTTTCTTCCTCTCTAAGATGTCAGGGTCAGACTATTCTGCTTGCCCTCAGAGGGCAGAGTGAGGAGGAGTGTGCAGAGATTTCGGACGCCAATTTAGGCTTGATATCAGGAGAATCTTCTTGACAATGAGTCCATTCTCAGCCAAGGGAGGGAGCCAAGTGACCGGTCACCCTAGGCTTGCTGACCACATGTTGGAGATGTTGGAGAGGGGATTCTTGTTTGGGGACTGGCCTGACCAGATGGCCTCGAAGGGCCCCTTCAGCTCTTAGGCTCTGAGAGGTTGTAGGCCATGGAAGTTGAAGGCCAGGCACGTCACTGTCAATAGATTGAAGTCCCTGAGAGTGAAGGACTGTGGTTGAGGGAGAGAGGAAGACTGAGAGCCGGTGCTCTACTCCTTGAGAAAGTAAGCGGACAGGTTGGTGTCAATAAATGGGCTGGGCATCTCGGGCAGGGAGGTCACCACTAGTGTGTGGTGTGAAGATTTGGAAGTGGTAATGAGGATCAGTGGCCTCTGCCACTTCTAGTCTAGAGTGTTTGTGGGGCAGAAGGAAATGTGGCTTCCCATTCTTCCCAGGGAGAAAATTTGAGAGGAAGCACCTTCGCATTCAGGAGAGTGTGACCACGAGAGGAGACTTGGAGAGCTGGGCAGCAGGGCTAAGCTGAATAGGGACTAAAGCCTAGGGAGAGGCCGCAGAGCAGAAGAATTTTCATCTCTGGCCCTGAAGAAGGCCTAGGTAGGATCTGAATGGGGCCAGGGCTGACGTTACTGGGCATCCCAAAGACGAAACGAAGGAGACCCCTACGCAACCCGAGGTGTTATGAGACTTGGACAACCACTGCATTCTACTTCTCCATCATAGTTCTTGTGAGTGGCTGCTTCTGGCCCCTGGTAGGTTAATCTAGTACCAGAGACTGCTAAAACTCCAGGCATACATCATTCCCTTCTCCTTCCACCTGGCCTGGCCTGTGGCAGTAACGGGAACAATGGTCCTTCCTGTCTCCTTAAGGCCGGGGACTCTTAGCACACGTGTGGCTGCAGGGTGGCTCCGGATCCCCCCAGTGGCTGTGGAGCATTGCCCAAAGTGACCAAGAGTGATGTTGGGACCCTTCCCCAATTGGCAGTGGCGGTTGCTGGTGGTGGAGAATGTCAGGAGGAGCCAAGGCTGAGGTTGTAGCAGTGGCAGTAACAATTGTGCCTCCTCTTTCCTTAGTGGCCCCAATTTCCCTGGCGTGAGTAGGCACAAGATGCCATGTTCTCTCCCCTCACGGGCTCTGTAAGGTAGGGAGAGAAAGCTCAACTCACTGGTAGCAGAGCTTGGAATCCAACCAATAGCTTCTGAGCCCGAGGCCCGTTCCATTGTGTCTTCCTATCTCTGGCAATTTCCTGGCTACTTGGGAAGATGAACTTCTGGGAGAGGCCAGCCTGGCACAAGTTCCACCAAAGAAGAATCCGAGACGGGATGAGGCGGGGAGCCTAGGGCTTCTCCTCCCAGGAGGCCCTGCAGGCGCAGAAGGCGAGGACACCGACACTGGGTTTTGATTCCGTGGTTGCTTTCACTCACACTAACATTCTCCCCGGATGCCTCAGCATGGCGGGTAGCTGGTCCTTTGTTCTCTGGACTTGTGCGATTCCTGTCAGGCTCCACCACCCGGGAATGAGCTTCAAATGGGGGCTGGTGAGGGCCTAGGTGCACAGAGCCTCAGCACCTACCAACTGCAACAAGTATTACGTTTCTCCTGCATGTGGGATCTCGGGTGTGGTGATGAGGATACAGAGATGAAAAATGCCACAATCTCTGCCCTTCAGGAGCTGAGAGGGCGAACGCACCACAAAGAAGAGTGGGATGAAAGGCAAAGGCCCTCCAGTGAGGGCCGCGGAGAGGGAGGATACTTTGAAAGAAGGGCCAGAGCCCATCCGAGGGAGAGGAGGATTCAAACCATGGCGAGCAGACGAGCCTGTGGGAACAGTAAAGAGTTGGCTGTCACGGCATCCTGGAGTGCTCGATGCCTAGAAGAGGAGTGCAGAGGGAGGCAGAGGGTAGAAGCCTTCAATGCCAGGCCAATCCTCAAAGTCAGAAGGAGCTACAGAAGTCTTTTGAGCAGGGCATGATGTGGAGAAGGTCAGAATTGGATGGCTGTGAGGGATCTTGAGAGTGATCCCATAGTCCAAACCCTGCATGTGATAATAGAGAAATGGAGGCCCAGAGGGATCCTAGGTCCTGCCTCAGGTCACACAGTGTAGATAGTAAAAGGCAGAATAATAATTTGAACCCAGTTCTGTTGGCTCCTTGCACTGTGCCACATGAGGAAGAAGCTGAGCCAGGAGGCCCAGGAATCTCTGGGCCACAGCAGCTTGGGGAGCTGAGCCAGAGAAGAGCTGACCCCTTCCTGCTGCCCAGGCAGGGCTTTCTGCACTCTGGCGATGGAGGCTTTGGGCCATTGACTCAGCTGTCTGGAAAGCCTGGGGGCTGCTGTGTCTTAATAACCCCTGGCAGCATCTTGCTGTGTTCTGAGTCTTTTACATTCGCTGCCTCAGTCATCCCTTGGACTGTAGAAGCAGAGCAGCGCTCTCCCTGTTGCCTTTTCACAGAATATTCTGAGCTAATGCTGTGGCGGCTGTGGGCCAGCTGCTCCCTACAGCTGGTGGGAAGCCCATGAAGCTGGTCTGAAATCCCTTTCCTTCCAGAGCCTGCCCAGGCAGGCCTCCTGGCCCATTCCTTTGGAAGCACGACTCAGCCTGCTGTGCCTGGTCAGTGGAGGGACTCCAGGGACTCCCTCACTAGGACAGCAGGGCAGGAGCCTTCCTAGAAACTCCTTCTAACTCTGGACACACCCACTTGGATAGTGCTGAGAGGACAGCATTGCTTTGCCCAGGGCCTCCCCTTGGGAGAGGTAGGGCTCCTTGGCTGCTGGGTACAGGACCCAGCTTGGGAGATGCAGACCCAACACTGTCCTTGCTCTCAGGGAGCTCCCAGCGTAGGAGGAGGGAACAGAACAGGCATAACAACATAGTAGCAGCTCCCAGGCTGTATCACAGGCACACCAGCTCTCCTGGGCAGGGATTTTAGGGCCAGAAGGGCCTTGGGGAGGTCCTTTGATTGCACTTGTTCCTCACCTGAACCCAGATCACACAGTCTCAGAGGTGGAGGCGACCTGAGCCTGTAGTACCTAGAGGAGAATCTCCACCGCTCTGATGAGTGCCCAGCGAAGTCTAGTGCTCTTTCTTTCCTACCTGGTTGCCACCTATTGCTGGGCTGCTCCTGGCATCTCCCTTAAGCACGAGGCCCACTTCTCTGCCTGGGGAAGGGGGTGTAATTGGCCATAGTTTATGGGGGTCATTTTTACTTTGGCGCAAGGCCTCGGAGCTGGAGTTAATTTATCCTCCTCCTTCCAGTGGGTCTTCGAGCTGGGGGAGGGGGTGTTATCCCCTTCTAAATATGGCTGCTATTTTCTGAAATTTCATGATGAAAATTCACTCCTGCAGATCTCTGCCTGCCAGAATCCTGTATGAATAGGAATAGTTACAGGCCACACAAGGGGTGTAGACACTTCGTACTTGCCACCCATCTCTAAGTGGTCACAATCATTAGAACTTCGAGAGAGCTTAGCTGGCCAGTGAAGGGGTGCAGGAGCGCTGGCTGGAGGCCTCCTTCTGCTCTAGGGAGGTTCCAGGGACAAGCTGGGGATGCCTAATGGAAAGTCTGCTCTTCGGATGGCTGCCGCTCTGTGAACAAGTGGGAGGTTGTGTTGAGTTGTGGGAAGGGCCCTGGGCTTGGAAGCAACTCCCATTCCTCACCCATCTGTTAAGTGCAAGGCCTTTCAGATACAGAGACGGAGCGGTGCTCAGGGCCTGCCCTCCGGGAGCTTACAGTCTACTGGAAGAACAGACCAGGGACACCCAAGAACAGGAAATAAAGTAGGATGCGCAATCCTGACAAAATGCTCAAGGAAATTTGAGTCTGCCCAAGGTTTGGTTGCTGATGATGCCATTTTATTAGCTGGGAGGCCTTCTACAAGCCTGTAAACTGGAGCTCGTCTGACCATGCATGCCTTCCAGCCTCACAGGAGAGTCAGGGAGAAAGGCCTCTGTGAGCTCTGACACCTCTGGGTGCACGTGCGCACCTCTTATAACTGAGAGGAGACGTGGGATTGGCTCAGCAGGTGCTTTAGAAATGCTGAATTGTTAGTCGATTGAACTAGAAAGACTCCTGGGTCAGAGTTCCGTGATCTGACCATGTGTGACTGTGAATAGGCGTATTATTCACACATGACCAGGAATACTCGATGGTATTCCTGCACGACTCATACTCAGAACACTCAGGTATGACTACGAATTCTGACGGTCCTTCTGTATGACTCCGAATACATAATATTATTCACGTGAGGCTATGAATCCTCCCGGTCATAGATCTGGGGCTGGAAGGGACCTCGGAGATCCTTTAGTCTAAGGCCCTCGTTTTCCAGAGGAGGTGCCTAGAGAGTGACTTGCCCAAGGTAAATAATAGCAGGATTGGAATTCACCATGGCTCCCATGGTGTGAGGAACCTTCCCTTGGAGATTCAAGAACGGTTTCCTCAGCATGCATGGCCTTCGTCCAGGGAACCCTGCCGAGTGCTGGAGCAGATGCCAAGGCACCCCGATGTAGGGAGATATGTCATGTACATGTACAAAACAGTATGGGAACTGAGGTCTGTAAGTCAAAGGCTGAAGAGTGCAGGATGAATCAGAGAAGTCTGCTCGGAGGAGGTAGCACCCGAGCTGGACTCTGAAGGAGGCTGCCACTGTTTGCCCCAACTAGTTAGTATAGAAATGGGAGCCGTGGCTGCTGCCTTATCAGAGACCTGCTCAATGCGACTTCTGGCCAGATCGCCTCGTGCTCAGGATGCCCCAGGGAAATGGAAGAAATCTTGTTCTTTCTTTTAATTAAAATTCTTTGGGGAAACTTTGCTGCTCATTTGCGTGCACAGCAGCAGCGCCAACCCGTGTGAGCTGGTGAGGAGTGGGCAGGTGAGATTCACGCCTCCTCCACAGCACACTGTCAGCATGCCTGCCATCTTGAAATACAGCTCGCCTGCTAGGGAAGTGTGGGGCGGCCTCCTGAGTGGAAACTGTCAATCCTCAGAGAGTGAGGTGGTTTCTGGGTCACTGGCTTCTTTTGGATATAGAAATAATTTGGGAACCAAAAGCTCGTTAGGGAGAAAAGGCTCCTCTCTCAAAGGATTCTAATCTACTGGCGGCAACTCGGGCCATGGGATCCCAGGCAGGCACTTTGGAGAGCTGGGGATGATGTCCCAGGAGAGTCAGATTGCGAGCCTCCGAGTCAGGCTCTACATTCCGTTTACTCCAACGGACAGATTGGTCTTCTCCTTCTGAGACTGCGTTTCCTTCCTAACTGGACAAGGCCATTGCGTGCGAGTGGCCCCAGACCCAGAGGGAAGGCCCCAGGTTCTCAGCTCTCCAGATCGGAACCCAGTGGTATGGTACAAATCAACAAAACAACCAAGATCATTTGGATGATTTTATTTTCTTTAGGTGGACAACCTCCGACTTTGATTTATCTTTCCCCTCCCCCCCAATTTTCTTCAAGCCCTTGACTGAGAATCCTCACCCCCATCCTGGACCACACGGGAAGAAACAAAAGGAGAATGAAGATTTCCCAGGGTGTGGCCAGGCTTGGTGCCGGCCACTTCGGCAATGGCTGGACGTGTGTAATTGCACCACCTATTTCTTCCTGGAGAAGTCCGAAGACAGGCTTTTGTCGTTGGAGTACAGCAGAAGGAAGGACTGTATGATGGGAGGGTATGTTTCTTGGTAGAGTCCTCATGATGTATTCCTTGAATCTTCCATCAGGCACCCAAACTCTCTGGGCCTTCACAGGAATTGTGGCTGCTGAGTGTCAGCCTGTGATGATGAGGTGAGAGCGAGGAGCCCAGGAATGCACTTGACTCTTTCCCCTCCATCCCTAATTGAACCGAAGAGCTGAGAATTTACTCTTTTAGACACCAAAACAGTTAGTTATTGTTCACAGCTCCCACGTTAACCTTCATCAAATACACTAAGTTTTAAAAAAAGAAAAATAGAACCAAAAACCTCACCAGGAACAAATGGACTTTTGTAGGGGCTGATATTCTACACCCGTAATGTCAGGAACCCAAGGAGCCTGGAACAGTTGCACATTTCCCAGAATTTCCTTCGAGTATCCAAACCTATCCAGTGGCATTTCTTACAATCAATAAGCCAAACACACAGACAATTCTTTTAGAAAAATACACACGCGCGCTCGCGCACACACACACACGCACACAAAAAAGCCAAAAAACTATCGTGCGATTTCTTTTTACAGTCCATATTTTAAAATGAACACTCATTTGCTTTTTTTCAGTTTTCTATAATTTTTTTTCCTCATCTGTAAAACACAAGATTTGCCCTCCCCCACCCTCCTGAAAAAGTCAAAGAAGAAAGCCCACACCTGGATGTAGAAAACTCAATCACTACTACAAGAATCGCTGGCCCCCATCTGGCCCAGTTTGAATGAAGTGACTTTGTTCATTTGATGCATGTCTTTTGAAGCTTTTGTAAACAGCTCCAAGGTGGGGTGACAGTCCGATTTGGAATGGGCCCTTGGCTTCTGAAGGTTGTGGGGGCGCCTGGGGCGAGCCCTGTGCCCAGCAGAAGCATCTGCATTCAGCCCTTGTAGACCCCCAAAGCCCCTTCTCACCTGGGTGCCTCCGCTTGCCGGCCTGTCTTATCTTGTCCCACAGGCCTTGAGGAGTGCTTTGCCTTCATCCTGGATACCAAGTGCAAAGTGGGCCTGTCCTCCCCACTCTGCCTCTTCTTCGTGGTCGCCAAATGGCTCGAAGGCCATTCCAGTGCTCATTCCTACACAGAATGGCGTGGCTCTTGAGAGAGCCAAAGGAAGGGGATGGCTTGAGCTTACAGTGACTATGGTGAATGCATTTCACGTCCTTCTGAAAGCCCTCTTTGGGGAACTTTGCAAATGTGTTTATGTGTATATGTCTAGCTATCTACCTACCTACCTACCTACCTAGCTCTCTCTACAGATCTGATTATATATATGGGCTTTTGCAAAAAACGTGGGGGATGAGGAAATGGAGGGGATCTGTGAGCATGGCTCAGACTCCCCGCCTCGCCCCCCACCTTTTCTCCTCTGGCCTTTGAGGGCTGCCCCTTGTCGATCTCCAGCACAAGTGGAGGTGGGCTTCTCTCCATTGGTTTCACCACAGGCAGACAGATCCATCCATCCCCGCTCATCCCTAGCAGAGGCCAATGTACTTGAGATTGTTCTGAATGATGACATCTGTGACTGCATCGAAGACGAACTGGATGTTACTGGTGTCGGTGGCGCACGTGAAGTGGGAGTAGATCTCCTTGGTCTCCTTGTTGCGGTTCAAGTCCTCAAACTGGCGCTGGATGTAGACAGCTGCCTCCTCATAGGTGTTCTGGCCCTTGTACTCGGGGAAGCAGACCGTGAGCGGGATGCGCCGAATCTTCTCCGCCAGCAGGTCCTTCTTGTTCAGGAAGAGGATGAGGGAGGTGCTGATGAACCAGTTGTTGTTGCAGATGGAGTCAAAGAGACGGAGGCTCTCAGCCATTCGACTCTGCAGGGGGAAGGAAGCATTGAGGTTTAGTCAGAGTCACAGAAGAAAAGAGCAACTCATTCTCCCCTACCTCTAGGAACAGGGGCCCAGAAGAGCACCCGGGAGGGGGTCACTGCCAGGAACAGGAGGCTCATTACCCACTGAGGCAGCCCGTTCCGTTCCACTGTTGGGCAGTCTGGTTGGTAGAAAGTTCTTTCTTTTACTGAACTGAAATTGGCCTCCCTGAAACCTTCTTCCATTGGTCCCAGCTTTCTGGACCCACAGGGACAGTGGAACCTTTGAGGACCACCTGGACACCGCCTCCTCTCTCCCCACGCACACACATCTCTCTAGGTTAGAAATCCTGGAGGCAAGAATCTTCTAGGGAGAGGAGTGACTCCCCAGTTCTCTCACCTTGCTCTCTACTACTCCAGCTTGTCGGTGTGTGGGGCTTAGGGGGACATTATTGTATTCCAGCCAGGACCCAAGATGGTGGGATCAGCGTGTCCCTCATTCTAGACATTCGGCTTTGCAAAATACACCTGACAAGAGACTGCATTATCTTCCTCAGTGGCTGACTGACTGTTGAGCTTGGGGTCAGTTGGGACCTGCCCCACCATCTTTTCTCCGCCTATTGCAGCCAAGCCCCAGCTCTGCCCATTTATTCTTGGCTGTTTGGTTCTTCTTTTTTAAATTTAATGTGTCAGACTTTATATTTAGCCTCATTTCAATTTCCTCGTGGTCTAACAACGCATCCTATGGATGCCCGGAGCCAGAGCTCCTTCCTTTCATTTGACACCTGATGTAGAAAATCACCCAGGCGGCTGTTTCTGCCATATCCAGCCCCGCTGGGAAGAGGCAAAAGAAACAGCAGGAATCGACATTTCTGGGCACCTTCCTTACCACAGCTCTGGGACGGCAAGGGTTACTGTCTCCACTGGACAGCTTGGCAAATGGAAGCTCACAGAGGAAGCCATTTGTCCACCTCAGCTGGTAAGTGTGGGTGTCCTTGCTCAAGGCTGGAGACTTTTCTCTCATTGTCACGTCAGCCAGCAAAGATTTATCAAGCACCTACTAGGCGCCAGGCCCTGGGCTAAGGGCTGAAGACAAAAGAAAGCCAAATGACAGGCCTGGCCTCAAGGAGCTTCCGTGATGGAGAAGCCCTTAGCGAGATCTAGGTCTTATGTTCTTACTAGAGGGCCTGGGAACGTGTTTGTTTAACGATTTCAATATAAATGGCTTCCTCCGTTATTCCATGGATTTTGTATTATGCACTTAAAACCATTATCCTGGGAAGGGTCTGTAGGCTTCTGCAGACTACCAAAGAGGCCCATGGCACAAAGAAAGGTGAGAAGAACCTCTGATCCAGGCCAACCTCCTCATTTTACAGATGGGGAAACTGAGGCGCAGAGTCATGCCAGGCGGAAACGGCAGAATCGGGATTCTACGCCAGATCTCCAGAGCCCAAGTTCGGTGTCCAGGACTGAGGGAGGCAGCACTCGACAGTGATTTAGTGATGTCGGTGCTGTTCCCCAAAGGGCAGCATGGAGCGGGCTAAGCCAACGAGGACCAAAACTATGTGCTGCGAACCGTGCAGGGCTTTTTTGGTGATCAATGCAGAAATGGCCTTGTCACCCGGCAGAGGACAAAGCTGTCACCAGCAGCAGTTAGGGCCTAGTCTTACTCTTAGTAATAGAAGTACCTCATCCAGAATGCTAGATGATGACCCCCCTGGCCTTTCCCCAGATCAGGCCACAGGGGACATATTCGAGGAAGGCTAGTGCCAAGCTGATGAGCGTCCAGAGGAGGGTGACTGATGAGGAGGGGCCTGCGAGTAGGCCATAAGAAGACTGGTTGGTGGAATTGGGGAGCCTGAGTCTGGAAATGAGAAATCTTTATTACGTGAAAGAAAACGGTCCCGGTCAGCCCCAAAGGACAAAACCAGAAACAAAAGGAAGAGATTTTAGGCTCACAAATGTCATCATCCTGGAAGGAGGAACTTCCCCCCAGTGAGCTCTCCCTTCTCCCATCCTTGGATCTCTGCTCAGATTGGACTTGTCAGCCTCTGAGGTTCTATCCTGCCCCTCCGGGACCTTCGATTTCTTTGAACGTCACTGAGGGACCCTGGCAAATGGAATCCTTAGCAGCACCTGCGAGCCAGGCAGAGCATAAAGGCTGAGGTGCCAGCATGGTTGTCTTGACACCCAAAATGATGACTTGTCGAAATAGGAGGTGTTACTATTTTCAGTGGTAGCTTGGGAAACAGCTCCACTATTGTCGCATCTTCTCCCTTAGAGATGGGTAGTTTCCTCTCTGGATTTTGGGCCCGACGGCATTTAGGAGTGGGCACATCCTCTAGTCCTGCTCTGCTCAACGAGGCCCCATCCTGGCCAACCCCACCATGCCCCGACAGACTCTTGTGCTCCAGCCTAGGCAGCCCAGTCTCTTTTCCATGGCCGCCTTGGAGAGAGGAAGGGAGAGTGCTCCCAAATGCTGGTGAATGAGTCCTGTGTGGTGGAAAGAAAGCAGGATTTGGAGTCGGGGAATAGAATTCAATGCTTGGCTTCACCATTCACTAGCTGTGTGACCTTGGACAAATCATTTCCCCTCAGCCTCTGTTTGTAAATTGAAGGGGATGACTTAGCCTTAGACCATTTATAAGGCCCCTTATGGCTCCAGTCTGAAGTGTCCCTTCTCCCTCAGTGCTAATCACTGGGAAAGAGGTGAGAATGAAGCAGAGATTGCTTTTGTCTCAGGCCTTTCCCTGTGCCTAAATGTGGCCACTCCTGTCGTGAACTATTCTTCTGCTTTAGTGGTGACATTTGGTTTAATTGATCTCAAATGGCTTTATATTTATTTATTTACTAAGCCCTTACCTTCTGGCTTAATATCATTTCTAAGACAAAAGAGCTGCAAGGATTAGGCAATGGGGGTCAGGTGACTTGCTCAGGGTCACACAGCTAGGAAGTATCTGAGGTCAGAGTTAAACCCAGGACCTCCAGGATGTAAGCTTGGTTCTTTATCCACTAAGCCACCTAGCTGCCCCCTCGCCCCCTCAGTTAAATACACTTCCTAGCTGTGTGACCCTGGACAAGTCACTTACCTCCTACTGTCTGGCCCTTATCACTCTTCTGCCTCGGAACCAATACATAGTATTGATTCTAAGATGGAAAGTAAAGGTTTAAAAACTGTGTATTATCTGGACTCTGTTTGCTCCCAGGTATCCCTGGGCCGTTCCCTCATTTGTCCAATGGGGCTTGTATTGTCGTGTCTGCCCCTGGGGTTGTGGACCTGAAAGTGTCGTGTCCTGATGATTTTTGCATCCCTGGCAGCCTCTGACATACAGTGGGGGCTTAATAAATGTTGACTTGGACCTGAATGCCTCTCCCCCGTGTAATCCTGGAGGACCAGCGAGGGTCACCTCCCTGCTGAGAGCAGGCTTCGAGGCCTTTAAGAATCTCGACAATTCTTAGTGACGGCCACGACTCGTGCGGCGAGTTCAGATGTTGCAGCCTTTCTTCCCAATAAGCCTGTGAGGCAGGTCGTTCGAATGCGACTGAAGCCTTTTCACAGATGGGGAAGTGGGGGGCTTGCTGTGTCCTCACACGGGCATCACGTGTTAATTAGCTTCGGCCTCCGGCCTGCTGGCCTGGTCTTCTAGGTTGGTCCTCACTTCCGCCCCTCACTTCCCCCTTGGTAGTCACTCAGCCTTTGCCTGTCACAGTGGCACAGCCCAGTCCATTGGCGGCCCGCCTTGCTTGGGAAGTTCTTCCTTCTGGCCCGCTGAAAGCAGGCTCCCTGCTCTCTACGTGTGCCCTCCGGAGTCCAGCAGAAGTCTGTTCCCTCCTCAGACACAGAACACTGAGCGGCACCTTCAGTGGGGCTGTCCACTGCCAAGGCCTGAAGCCTGGCAGGTTTTGGCCAAACTTAGGCTACCGTCAGTCACCTGTGGGTGGGGAGAGGGGTTGAGGTGACTCCGGCTGCCTCTGGCCTCTTCAGCATGATTCCTTCTCATCTTTCAAAGATGCTTAGGTCTTCCTGTTGCTAAAAAGCCCTTCCACTGAGCACCCGGCCTTCTGTCTCCTCAGGGCGCCCGTGGCACGGGAGGCCTGGATAAGTCAATGGGGGGTGGCAGAAGAAACAAGGGCCTTCTCTGTGGGAAGAAGCTAAGTGGCCCCCTGGCCAAAGCGGGGTACATCTGGGACTATCTACCTACATGAGCCCTCCCTGGGACCTAGAAGGAAGCTGGGTTAGCCCTCTATGGTCCCTTCTAAATTCTCATCTTCAAACGGGGCCAGTGACACGTGCAGACCTTGTCGAGACTACATGCTTTGGAAGCCTTACCGAGAAAGGGGGTGACTGTCTAAGAGTGGGCCCCTTAGGCTGGGAGCTGTCTCCTTGCTCTCCTCCTTTTCTGCCTCTCTTTGTATTCCAGTGCTCAGCACAGGGCCTAGCACAGGGCAGGAGGTGCTTAATCGATGCCTATGGCTGCCTGATGGGAGGTAAGGCTGTACCTCTTAATAAATGGCACCTGGGGGCAGCTGGGTGGCTCAGTAGATAGAGTTCCAGTTTGACCTCAGACCCTTCCTGGCTGTGTGGCCCTGGGCAAGTCCTTTAACCTCCATTGCCTGGCCTTCACTGCTCTTCTGCCTTGGAAGCAGTAATTAATATTGATTCTAAGATGGAAGGTAAGAGTTTAAAAAAATGGCTCTTGTTTTTTCTGGGAGATATGTACCATTCATGCTCCTGGGCTAGGGCAATAGAGCGTACAGTGTAGGCAGGACTCGGGTCCTAAATGCCACCAGCATTGAAGAAGAGAGAGATCATGGCGAGCTGGAGCAATCCTTGGAGGCTTACTGGAGGTGGTAATAATTAAGGTGGGCTTTGAATGATGATCTAGCCCAGTGCTGGCAAAGTGTTGGCACACATGCCAGCCCTGACATGGAGGAGCTGCTCTGTTTCCCCTCTTCCCTGCTCCTGAGGACACTTTTTGCATGTCCAGCCCCTGTGTCCAGCTGTGTAAAGGAAGTACTTTCTCCCTCCTGTCTCGGGTACTGGGGGTGGGGGGCAGCTCACAGACAGTTTGAAATTGCCCTCTGGGCACACACACTCTTTCAAAAACTTTCACCAGTGCTAATCTGGCCTAAGACAAAAAGGCAGGTGGAAAGCCCTGAAGGCAGGCAGAAGTAGGCTTATATAGGAGGTCAGCTTGGCTGGCATAGAGGTTTCAGGCAGGGAAGCCAGTGGAGATCGTGTTGCTGAGGGCCTTGAATGTCAGAGAAAAAGGATTCACGAAGGGGGAGTGGCGAGGGATGAGTTTAGAGATGTAGGTAGGGCCTAGATTGTAGAGAGCCTTGAATATCAGGATTAGAAGTTTGGACTTGATCCTGTTGGAGCCTAGAAGTTGGATGAGATCTTGGAGATCATCAGGCATTTGGGAGATGAGGGGTATGGTCAGTGGCTTGTTCAAGGATTCAGACTTGGGCCCTTGGACTCCTAGTATGGCACATTTTCTACAGCAGTGGGCAGAGCTAAGGAAGAATAGGTTCAGAACGAAAGCATTTGCACAGAGGAGGAATTTTAGGGAGGCCAGAGGCCCTGAGATCAAGAGCTGGAAGGACCCTTGGCCCATGTAGAGATGAAGAAACTGAGGCCCAGGGTGGCCTACAGAGCATCATCAACATGGACAACAAGAAGCAAGAGGCGAGGTGATCTCCACCTGGAAAATGGGCTAGGAGTTTTCGGCTGGCTCCCAGAACACTGTAGACACTCAGCCCACGCTTGTCCTGGTCTTCCTCGTGACGTCATGAAGCAAACCTTCAATAAGAAGCCTGGGTGACTTGGATTCCTCTGGCCTTAGCTGGCTTTCTGGCCTGATCCTGTTCGTTGGGGGCATTTTCCTGCTTCCTTCTGTGGGAATGGGCCTGTCTGGGCCCTGGGCCGGACACCTGCCCTGGTAGGAAGTGAAAAGGGGGCCAGAGTACCTTGTCTCAACTTTGAGGCCACCTAAGAGCCCTTGGATGGTGGGTGCCTGGGGCTGACTCAAATTGCTGACCTCTACCGAGCCTTCACCCTGGTACCTCTCTGCCCTCAGGTTGTCTGCTTTCTGCTGTCCAGGGGACATGGAGACCCTGGAAGCCCCTGCCCTGCCCCACTCCATGCTGGTGCCAGAATGAACAGGACCAGGGAGTGGATGGGTCTGCTGGATTCTGTTCTGGTCACATGGTGTGCTCGGCACATAGTAGGCCCTCAGTGAGTGTGTGTGGATTGAGTGAGTGATAGATAATTGGTTAGGCCAATCTAGAGAATTGGTTCCCTTTGTAGGCGGGCATTGACAGGCCAGCTGGATCGTGCCCAAAGCAAAGTGGCCTAAGGGTGAATGCAGGACTCTGTGATCAGGTTGGAGAAGAAGAAAGAGACATGTTAGGTTCAAACTTGGGCCCTTGGCAGATTTTCTATAACAGTAGATGGAGCTAAGGAAGGATCTGCTTAGAAAGAATGAAAGCGTTTCTACAGAGGAGGTATTTCAGGGAGGCCAGAGGCCTTGAAACTGAGAGCTTCATCTGGAGATGAAGAAACTGAGGCCCAGTGTGGCCTAGAGAGCAGCATGAGACAGTGTGCATTAGTGTTGCGGAGGGTCTCTACCCCATTCCCTGCCCTCAGCATTGGGAAGAGAAAGAAATTGTAGCTTTGGTCCCCAACTCCTTATAGGGGAGCCCCGGGGAATAGGGGCAAACTTCCTCTTTCCCTTCCCTTGCCCCATTCACAGAGAAGACATTGCTTTGTCCATCCATCAGGCTGAGGTGCCTCAGCCCCTGGAGATCCCTCAGTTGGGGCCTAATGAATTTGTCTGCTTGGATTCCTGACTCTTCTGCCTGCTATATGACAAGCCAGGGTTTGGGGTCCAGCTTGGCCCCTAATTCAGCAAGTCATGGCTCTTCTGTGGGCCTCAGTCTCTTCCACTGTAAAACTGAGGGGTTGGATTAGATTCTCTCTAAGGGGCCTCTCAGCTTCCTCTTCCTGTAGGCCCAGCAATCACTCTGAGTCAGAGTCTGACAATCAGGGCAAGTTTTTACCCGCCTCAGATGATGACTTCAGATGGGAAAAACAAAACAAAATGGCAGCGTCTGGAGCACATCGCTGGCAGGAGCCGCCCCAGAAGGATGGCCGACCAGGGGCGGCCTTAGGGAGATGGGGAGTTCTGGGTAGCTTGATGTCAGTGCATAGCTTCCTTCAGAAAACACTTCTGGGGCCTAGTGGCTTGTTTTAGCAGAAGGAACAGAGCCTGATAAGCTAATTAATTAGGGGGCCCCACAGGTTGTGTTCTTGGTCTGCCTGGGATATATTTGGATTCCATTTGGGAGACTACTTTCCATTTACCTTAAACCTCCTTCCCAGGAGGCCCTGATCTCAATAGAAAGCTTTCAGCTGAAGGGAAAAATAGAGCCCAGACCAAAAACCTCACATGCCTCAAAGAGACTTGGAGGTCACTGAGGAAGGCCTGAGATGGGAGCCTCTGACCACAGGGTCCCTGGCCTTGGAGACTGAGGCCTGGCTTGGCCACTGACTTTCTTGGGTGAAGATGGACAAATACTTTGCTTCTCCACTTGTATGCTGGGTATGATCCTATGTGTACTAGGAAAGCATGTTAGGCCTCCAGGCTCTGGTGGCATCTCAGCTAGGCGTGTCTTAGCCAACCAGCTCTCATTCTCTTCTCTCCAAATCCCCTCCTTCTGTAAGCTGCCCTCCGATTGGGGATTTTTCCATCCCTCCAAGTATGAGTTTGGAACCTTGGAGGCATCTGCTCTCAATGGCTGCCAGATCTGGTCCACCCTTTCTCCATCTTCCCCCCACACAGACTTTGTCCTAGGCAGACATTCTAGCACAGACAAGTGGTGTGGGAAACGTAAGGGGATATTGGGCCCTGCTGCTGGGGCATTATTCCAGGGGGCTGGCTGGCATCGAAGCTGGCATCGCAGTGGAGAAGCCCTGGAACACCAGGGCTGGCCCGAACTGCGTGAGAAAGAGCATGACTTGGAGAGTGTCAGTGACAGCAATAAGGATCTGGGTGCATTGGAGCGACCACCCATGGGGAACAGCTGGCTGCCCAGTGAGAGAGAACAAGTCTGCCAGGCAGGACTGTGGCACACACTGCTCAAGAAGCAGCACTTGCCCTGTCTTGGTTCTACGATAAAATCTCATGCCTCAGTTGGCATTTCAAACCGTCCCCATTCTAGCTGCAGCCTGGCATTTCGAGCTGATTCTTTGACTTTCCTTTACAGATTCTGTGGTCAGGCCAGTTGGTCTCCTCGCTGCCAAACCCAGGATCCCGTCTCCTCCCTCTTGTCCTTTTCCAGGCTGTCTCTGGCCTCAGCTCAGGTGCCACCTCTTTCTGCGAGCCTCCCCCCACCCCGAGAGCTCTCCCGAATGATTCTCTTCCTTCCCAGGTCAGACTGTCTCTAAGTGTCGTGGTTTCCCCCAGCCCCCCCCCCCCAGCACAATGTAAGCTCTTTGAGGGTGGGGGGAGAAGATAAACATTTCTGGAGTACCTACTAAGTGCTTTACCAGTATAGACAGTTTGCTCTTTTGTGTCTATATCTCTACCCTTAGCACAGTACCAGGCCCAAAGTAGGTCTTTAATCAACCTTTGTTGAATTGTATAAACTAGAAAGTATGGTACAGATGTGAACTTTCCCTGACAGGGTGCTCACTACCTGACGAGACAGTCCATTCTGTGTTGTCTTTCCCCAACGACATTTGTCGGACATCTCTAGCTGCCTTTCTTCTATCTCTGCTCCCAGCATGTACATACAAACACATATGTGTACACACACGCCTACACAAACACACAAAGAATAGCTAGCTTCTCTGATGGTTGAAGACGGGGGTCCTGCCCCCTCTTGTCTCGTTAGGAAACTTTGTAGATAGGTATGAGGAGTCATCAGACTCTGCAGGGGAAATGATTGTCTGGCCTGGGCAGGCCTGAATGGCCTCCTTCTCTACTGGGAGCCCAACTCCCTGGAACTCTTCATGTGGGAAAGGAAGAGGAGAGAGCCCCATTCTTGGAGCTGTTGGATCCTGCCTCAGTCATTTCTCTCAGCAGGCTTCAGTTTCCTCCTCTGAACAATGGGAATGATCATCCCTACCTAAGCTTGGTGTGATAATCCCATGAGATAATGGGATTCTTCTGGCCACCATTTTAGTCAATGATTGCCTGGAGGCCCAGAGAGCATGTTCATCAGATCTGTGGGGGCTGGGACCGGAAGAGACCTAAGACATGAGAGCAGTGGCTTGAATAGGAGAAGATGAAGGCTTATACTTGAGGGACTTTGCTGATGTGGATCTTCTACCAATACAATGAGGAACTCTGACCCAATTTAGTAGGAGGGCTCGCCCAGTGTGAGCCTCTCTGAGATTCCTAGGTTGGTACTTGGACAAGACGTACACAGTGTTAGCTGGCACAGTTGACAAGAAGGTGGCTGTGGGGCACCCACAATCCTTGCTAGTGAGGGGAGTGGGACAGATGCTAGCAGAGTGTTTGAATTGGAGAGTTTAGAGTCGGAGCATGGCGAAAGCTTATTGGCTGCCTCTCTGCTCCACTGTGTGTGTGTGTGTGTGTGTGTGTGTGTGTGTGTGTGTGTGTGTGTGCTGCCATTCTAGCCTGGGTGAGTTAGAGAGCCCCAGTCTGAAAGAAAGAACCAAGGATGAAGCTCCAAGTATCAGAGGAAAGATTGGAGATGTGTAGCTAGAGAAGAGCAAACTTAGCATGTCAGTAGGGGCATATGGGAGTAGCCAGAGAGGGCAATGGGATCTCTGCTCACCTTCAGTCTTGGACCCCTTGGAGACATCTCGTGACCCAAACAGCTTCTTTTCTCCTTAAATTTGCTCTCTTCCTCACTCCCTTGTTCTGTCGAGAGTACTCCCTCCTTCCCTGTCCTCAGTCTGGACCTCTACAGGATCATCCTTTACTTCCTCACCCTATGCAGTCAGTTGCCAAGTCCTTGGCAGCATTTCTGCTGCCCAGGCCCCTACTCTTACCCTAGGTTCCTCCTGCCTGTGATGACTGCCCTTTGGTTTTCCTGCTTTCAGGCCATCCTCCACTCAGTTGTCAAAACGATTTTCCCAAAACAGGTCTGGCCATGTCCCTCCCTCACTTTGGGAAGCTCAGTGGCTCCCCATCTCCCCCAACTTCCAATAGAAATCCTCTGACTTTAACAGCCCTTCACCAACTGACCCTTTATGAATTTCCTCCTTTAGGGGCTTATTCTCCACTCTTCTCCCAGTACCCCACCACCCTGCACCATTGGTGGTCTTGTACTTCCTCAAACATGACACCCAGCACTTTTGTACCGAATGCTCTCCCTTCTTTTCTCTGGCTCTTGGCTTTCCTTCAAGACTCAGCCCAAATGCTACCTTTTATAAGTGGTCCCTTCACCGCTAGTGGCTTCCCTTTGAGGTTCTCTCCAGTTGTTGTAGATCTAGCTTGTATTGAGTTGTTTGCATGCTCTCTCTTCCTAGTTGACTGGGAACTCCTTAAGGGCAGCAACTTTAATTGTAATCCTTAGTGTAGTGCCTGGTACATAGTAATTGCTGAATGGATGCTTGTCGAGTGGCTCAGGGTACTGAAAGCCAGGCCTAGAGACAAAAGGTCCCAGGTTAAAATCTTGCCTCAGACACTTCCTAGCTGTGTCACCCTGGACAAGTCAATTGACCCCCATTGCCTAGCCCTTACCATTCTTCTGCCTTGGAACTGACACTCAGTATTGATTCTAAGACAGATGATCAGGGTTTTAAAAAGTGCTTATTGACTTGGCTTGTCTACAGCCAGGGAGGCGATAGTTCTAAAATATCCTGTCTGGGCCAGACATCTGGCATGTTGTATTCAGTTTTGCATGTCCCACTTTCAGGAGGGCCTTGGCAGACTGGAGTATATCTGGATGAGAAGGATTAGGAAGAGGGGGCAGCTGGGTAGCTCAGTGGATTGAGAGTCAGGCCTAGAGATGGGAGGTCCTAGGTGCAAATCCAGCCTCAGACACTTACCAGCTGTGTGACCCTGGGCAAGTCACTTGACCCGCATTGCCCACCCTTACCACTCTTCGATCAAGGAGCCAATACATAGAAGTTAAGGATTTAAAAAAATAAAGAAGGATTAGGAAGAAGGAAGGGATCAAACACCATATGCCAAGGACTGTGCTAAGCCTTAGGGACATAAAGAGAAAACTGAGCCAGTCCTTGTCCTCAAGGAGTCACATTCTAATTTGGGGAGTCTTCATTAGATCATAAGCTTCTTGAGGGCAGGGATTGTTTTTTTTTGTGAGTATCTCCCCCACTTGGCACAACGCCTGGCAATAAAATATTTATTGAACCGAATTGAGGCAAAAAGGAGGCTTCACTCAGAGTGATGATGGAAAGGCCTAATGGTGTTTAGATTGTAGCAGTAGGGTAGATGGCAAGGGTCAGGAGTCATGGGATTTGTTAGCAGTCCAGCGAGAGATGGCAGTGGATCTGCTAGGGGTAGCAGCAGGCAGCAGGGGAAAGCAGCTGGCACAACCCGGTAGTCTTTAGGTTACACTGGCAGGATAAACAGGCCTGCCCAGTAATTCTCTTACTTCCTGGAAGGATAGCAGTTTGAGTTTCCCTTTAGAATGGGAACTCCTGTAGAGCAGGGACTGTCTGTGCATACTGTGTACTTTTTCATTCATTCATTCATCCATTCATCCTCTTCTCTCCCAATTGCTGTGAATGATATCTGTCAGGTAGCTGAGGGGATGGTGGTGTCTGCAGAAGTCTGGCCCATAATTATAGGGAAGGGATGAGTGAGCCTGAGGGCTTCACCTTCCTTCCCAGGAGTATGGGGATCAGGGGCAGCATCTAACTGTAGGGAGATCCATAAAGGAGAAAAGGGGCTGGGGGCGGGGGAAGGGTTCTGAGGGGATCCAGACAGAGTGGTCCAGTAGGGTGGAACAGGAAGGGAAAGGGCTCTTGCAGAAGGGCCTTGAGGTCATGCCTTGTAAGAACCACAGAAGGAGGGTGTTGGTGATCTTGCTTTTCTTTGCCCTCATCAGACCGTGTGTGTTCGGTCATGGGTAGCCAACTAGAGAAGCATTCTGTGCTCTGTAGGTTCTAGAAGGTCAGAGTACTAAGGATGACTCTGCTTAGTCTGCGGGCTCCCATTAAGGAACGACAGCAGCAGGCAGGACGATGTCTAGACCAGGGCTCGGCAACGTATGGCTCTTTCTGCAGGAGCCATAAAGTCCATTTTTTTCAGGCGCTGTTACAGGAGCGGCACTGTGAGCACTGCACGGCTCTCACGAAATTACATTTTATAAAATGTGGCGTTTATGGCTCTCACAGCCAAAAAGGTTGCCGACCCCTGCTCTAGAGGAAGGTCACCAGAATGGGCGTGGAATGGAGACTATGTGGCGTGAGGATCAAAGGATTGAGGATGTTTAGCCTGGAGAAGAGAAAACTTTGGGGGGTGGGAAAGGGAGAAGGTAGATAATTGCCACCTTCATGTATGGAAAAGGCTGTCATGTGGAATTAGGATTTGGCCGCCAGAAATATGGGGGGAGTCTGCAGAGGATCAGATTCCATCTGGATGGAAGGCAGACTTCCATCAGCAGTGGGATGGGATGAATATATCGTGAAAGTCTAGCCCTTAGGAAGTGGAGCCAGCCCACTGGCCTTGCATCCCAGAAGGAGTTTGTGCTTCACCTGGTATTGATTGACCTGGATGGGGAATAACCTGTGAGGTTCCTGCCGTCTCTGAGGTTCTCTGGCTCTCTTTCCTCCTTTCCTGTACCTTCCAATGTGACACCCAGCCAGTCTGCCATGCCCAAGAACATTGGAAGGATACTCCTTAATTATCTTCCCTGGAGAATTTTCATTTTTTGTTTAACTTTCCTTCATGTTAATGGGGGGCTAGAGGACATCTCCTTCCCCACTCACTGGGGCCTGGGAGTCTTCCTACACACCGGGATCTCTCTCTAAAATACTCCATGTAGGCTGACTGGCTGTCCCACTCAGGCCTGTGTATGCTGCTTCAGTGGCTCAAAGGCTCCGCCTTTGCTGTCTGATCCATTAGGAAATCACTCATTTACTCATTGTTGGGGAAGGAGCCCTGGGCTGAGAATCTGGAGACCTGGGTTTGAGTCTTGGCACTGCCACGAATTAGCCGGGTGACCTTGAGCAAATTCCATCTTTTCTGAGACTTAGTCCTCCTCTGTAAAAATGATTAAGTTGGACTAGATCTCTGGGACACTTGAATAATCCCTGGTGCGAGGTAACTTTGATGCTGTGACTCATTCATTAGACACCCCTTCCTCTTCTTTCCCCCAGGATTCTGGGTCATTTTATTTCCTAAGGAGCAGCAATAATGGGTAATGTAGGCAGAGTGGGACTCGAGCTCTGTGCCAGGAGAAACCAAGAGGTTCCTCAGGAGAGCGGGGAAGACGTTAGTTACTAAGGGCAGCCCCGTATTTACGAAAATCACTCAAATTCTCATGTGCTCACCTTGAAACGACCTGCTCCCTCATCCGTAGCACCAGAGACTGGAAGAGAAGCGGCTTGACCAACACTGTC
This sequence comes from Gracilinanus agilis, assembly GCF_016433145.1. Classification (NCBI taxonomy): domain Eukaryota; kingdom Metazoa; phylum Chordata; class Mammalia; order Didelphimorphia; family Didelphidae; genus Gracilinanus; species Gracilinanus agilis. Next base: position 780,108,873 of record NC_058130.1, on the reverse strand, counting down.
ATTTTACAGATGAGGAAAATGAGATCCAGCTAAGGGTTTACACAGCTAATAGTTGTCTACAGTGGGATTCGAACCCTAGTTTTCCTGGCTTCAGTGCTCGTTCCGCTTTCATCACACTTCCTTCTAGTAGGGTCCACATCACAATTCAATATTGATTTCTCCCCTGGACCTAATAACCAAGGTGCTTGGCTTGAAGGGAATCTCCTTACCATGCTCTGTGGTGAGTGTGAGTGAGTATATGCGTGTATATGCAAATACAGGGCTTCAACTACTTGACCTTCTCCCTACTAATGCTTTCTTTCTCTTGAAATTAATTTGTAGCATTATTACTCTTAATAAAAACCTTCATACAGCCCTTGAAAGTCATGCCCCTCCTGCAAGATGTCATCCCTTTGACCTGAGGGTCTGCTTGGCTGATGTCCTGCTGTATGAAGAGCCTAGCCCAAGGTCTTGCACAAATTAGGAATCTAATAAAAGCTTGTTCTTTTGAATTAGGGCTTTGTTTCTATCTACATAAAAGATTTGGGTTTGGAGTCCATAAAGCTGGTTTGTTGTCAGGTGACCTTCACCACGTCCCTTTGCCTCTCTAAGTCTCAGTTTCCTCCTCTGTAGAATGAGAGAGTTAATCTAGGTGGCCTCTGAGGGCCTTTTCCAGCTCCTCTTTCATGTCTTATGTTTTCTGTTTTTTTTTTCCTGCTGTTTTAGACTATGGGCTAAGAGGGGCCCTTTAACTCTAAAAGACCATGTTAATGACACTTGGGATTATCAGAGTGTCATTAGGACAGGGGAAGAGACAGCAGGGTCCTTGGAGGCAGAAGCCCTGGGTTCAGAGGATGACTGCTGGGGGGGACCTTGAGCCCTTGAACTTCTTTGGGCCTTCATCAGAATAGGGAGAAGGTTGCTTGTACAATTAACTTCATCCCAGTGGTTGTGAGGAAACTATGTCAAAACCTTAATGGGAGGAAATGGGAGGTGACTCCCTCCAAGTGCTAGCATCTGTCCATGGATCAGAAGGGCCTTTTGGAGCCACACTCTTCTTGATTGTGGGTTGTGATCTAGGTTCCCAGGGCATCTGATACTCCTTGGATAGAGTCCAAAAGGGAGCCCCTAATGGGGAGGGAAGTGGCAGCTCCTGATGCCATCATTGATGACTTGGGTGGCCATCGTTTTTTTCTGGGCCTCATTTTCTTGGTCTAGAGAACCTCTAAAGGCCCTTGGACTTCTGAGACTTGTGCCCCTAGCCATGAAGTTCTGCACAGCAATATTCTAAGCTTGTCTCCTTCTTTGTAAAACGGAGACATCTGTTTCTGTTTTCCTTGTGTCTTTGGGGGGATGAGAAGAATTTGGGCTCTTCTTATTAAGCACAAAGATATGAACAGCTCTGGTTCCATCTAGAACACCTTCCTGATGCTGTCATAGATCTAGCTTCCCCAGGGCCTGGGCTTGAGAAGGTTAATCTCCTGGCAGCCTCTGGGAGCCCACTGGTACCCAGGCCAGGAGCAGGAGGTTGGCAGACAGAGGTTTCCTTATAGCCTTTGTCTCTCGGCAGAGCCTGTGCAAGCTTCTGCTCTCATCTCCAGGCCTTTACAAACCATGGTCATTGCCACCTTATGACAAAGCAAGGGAGGGGAACTTAATCAAAATAAACCTGGGCTTCACCTTAGTATCTTTGGAAGGGAGAGAGTGTCTGGGATGGACCACATAGCCCTAAGCTGGGCTCTAAGAGCTCCCTGTGTAGCACTGTTAGTGGACAGTTGGGCATCCAGTCTTCCTTGGAGACCTTTTGGGAGGGACACCCTCTGTGTTCCAAGGTAACTTGATGCTCCTATTCTGAGGTTTTTCTATGTCGGGCTTTGAGCTGCCTCTCTGACATGAGTTCTCGTTTCTTAGCTTCTTTTCTTTGTTACAACCCCATCTGGGCTCTGGGGGCCTCCCCTGCCTGCCTGAAGGGCCTTCTCTCCTTTAGTAGGGCTCCTGGCTGTTTTCTCCAGCTAGGCCCAAGGGGCAGGAAAATGGAAAAGAGGGGAGATAGTGGTATTCCATTCCCCTGGGAGCTCCCAGAATGAGCCTGGCGGGAAGGTGCTGGCCCCACAAATATCCCACACTCCCTCGACACAACTCAGCCCCCAGAATGCACATCTTTTGAGCAGTACACTCCTGGCTGTTGCTATGGAAATCTAAGTCAGAACCCTCACATGAGAGTCTGGGGGAGGGAGGAGGAACCTGCCTATCCCCCTCCCTTCAGGCACCCAGCCAGGAAAAGGTGGCTGCCCGAGGAGCCAGTGATTCATCAAGGTGCTGCTTGTCACTGTCACTGCCCGGCTTCATGACCTTGGGCAGCCAGTGCCCTTCCCTTGCCTTTGGTTTCCTTATCCATCGCATGGAGAGTGATGGAGGGAGTAGGCTAGACGAGGGCCAGCTCAGCCAGCCTTGTGCTCTGTGGTCCTAGGGCCCCTGCTCCTTGCTCATTTACATCCAGGCAATCTTTAGTAAGCTTCTTTAGGTGTAAGGCATTGGGTGAGGCAATGGGAACACAGAGACCAAAATGTAACAGGACAAAGGCTCCTTCCCAAAAGACGCTTCTGTTTGCTTTGGGGATAGAGCAGGTACCCAAGGAAGTGAAGAAACATTGAATAATTTGAGGAGGGAGGGAAAGAGCATGAAGGTTTGGTATAGAAGGTCCCAGGAGTGGTGCTCGGGAGGCAGTTAAGGGTTCTCTGGGGCTTTGGGAACTTTAAAGTGCCAGGGCAAGTGGGGAAGATTTGGGCCCATTTTTGAACATGTTGGATCTGACACATTGACAGGACATTCAGGAGATTAGGGTTGGAGATACGGGTTTGAGCATCAAATACAGAGAAATAACTAAGCCTACAGGAGTTGATGACATCACTAAGAGAGAGCGGACCCTGCAAAGTCTCTTATATTTTATACTTTAAGATTCTACAGGCTCTGACATCTAGTTTTATGTTCTAAGTCCCATTTAGCTCTGACGGCTCTTTGTTATGTTCTAAAGGCTCTCCCAGCCCTGACCTTCCCTGTCCTAGGACGCTTCTAGCTCTGACACTCCCTACTCTAGGCTCCTGCCAGATCCAACATTCCCTGTTCTAAGCCCCTCTTTATTAACCTTTCTGTACCACATGATGCTTATTAGCCACTCTTTCTTCTCAATAGAATTCTCTTCTGTGAGACCACATTTTTAAATTTTCTGTCACCTTCTCTTCCTCTTGACCTCTCACTGGAGGTATCTCCCAATGTACTGTCTTTGGGTTGTTTTCTTTAGCCTTTGGGTCTCTCATCTATCCTGTGGCTTTTAACTCTCAGCTCTGTTGACTCCAGGTCTCTCTCTCTCTCGTATGGGCTTCAAATTGCTGGCATCTTTGACTCTTCTTTCTCCCTGGCCCCCTATACCCTACTGATTCTTCCTCCAAAATCTCATTCTCATTCATCTCCTTTCTATTCCCACAACTCTCGATAGAGGCCAGACCCACATTAATATTCACTTGGATCGCCACTCCCCTTGTTTTGACCTTTCCCCTGATGCTCAATCCAAGCTTCCCTTGGTTGTAAGGTTGTTTCTTTTTTGCCCTCTGGTCTGATCCAAGGCATTTGATACCACCCCATCATGCTTTAGGTGATGCCACTAGGCTTAGAAAGAAAGGTTGCCCAGTGGAGGAGGCAGTCAGTATGGAGCTGTCCATTGCTCTCTCCACTTAACTGACCTACCTTTTGCTGTATCATGGTAACCATGTCATTGAGCTCATACCCCACCAACCATACGGGAGAACGGGCATTTTGGCATTCAGGGCTGGCCACATCTTGACCTCTCAGGCTTATTTCCTACTCCTCCCTCTTATTCAGGGGATCAGGGTTCCCCATCTCTTTGCCTTTGCTCATACTGTCCTCTGTGAGAGGCAGCATGTTTCACCTCCATTCCTTAGGTAAGCCATTGAATTCTTTGAAGCCGCTATTTTGTTTGTAGAATGGTATGAATTCATGTAATTCTTTCTTCCTGGGGCTGTTAAAGAACACAACTGAGTGCTTTGTAAGGTGCACACAAGACATGTCAACCATCACCAGCACGGTTATACAAGGAATGCAAGGCTGGTTTAATATTAGGAAAACTATCAGCATAATTGACCATATCAATAACCAAACTAACAGAAATTTCATGATTATTTCTAAAGATGCCAAAAAAGCCTTTGACAAAATACAACACCCATTCCTATTAAAAACACTAGAAAGCATAGGAATTAAAGGGCCTTTCCTTAAAATAATAAATAGTGTTTATTTAAAGCCATACGCAAGTATCATCTGCAATGAGGATAAATTAGAAGCCTTCCCATTAATATCAGGAGTGAAGCAAGGATGCCCATTATCACCACTACTATTTAATATTGTACTAGAAACACTAGCTTTAGCAATTAAGAGAAGAAAAAGAAATTGAAGGAATTAAAGTAGGAAAAGAGGAAACTAAATTATCACTCTTTGCAGATGATATGATGGTATACCTAGAGAATCCTAGAGAATCAACTAAAAAGCTAGTGGAAATAATTAACAACTTTGGCAAAGTTGCAGGATACAAAATAAACCCACATAAATCATCAGCATTTCTACTTATTTCCACCAAAGTCCAGCAGCAAGAGTTAGAAAGAGAAACTTCATTTAAAATCACTCTATACCATATAAAATACCTGGGAATCTACTTGCCAAGACAAATGCAGGAATTACAAGAGCACAATTACAAAACACTTTTCACACAAATAAAGTTAGATCTAAACAATTGGAAAAACATTAATTGCTCATGGGCAGGCCAAGCTAACATAATAAAAATGACAATCCTACCTAAATTAATTTACTTATTCATTGCCCTACCTATCAAATTACCAAAAATCTATTCTGTAGAGTTAGGAAAAATAGTAACAATCCATCTGGATTAAAAAAAGGTCGAGAATATCAAGGGACCTAGTGAAAAAATGTGAAGGACAGTGGCCTGTTGTTACCAGATCTTAAACTGTACTATAAAGCAGTGGTCATCAAAACAATATGGTGCCAGCTAAGAGATAGAAGAGGAGGGGATCAATGGAATAGATTAGAGGTAAATGACCTCAGCAATCTAGTGTTTGATAAATCCAAAAATCCCAGCTTTTGGCATAAGAACTCACTATTGGACAAAAACTGCTGGGAAATTTGGAAAACAGTATGGCAAAAATTAGGTTTAGACCGATATCTCTCACCCTATACCAGACGAACCTTTTAGAGACTGAGTGCCCAAACTGCAACCCTCATGCCACATGTGAGCCCCTTGCCTTATTCCAGACAGGAGGGAGGAAGTGTTCCCATTGGGCTTTTGGGCAGAGGGGTGGACCATGTGAGAAATGTACTTAGCTGTATGTGGAGAGGGGGAAGGGAACACATATGCCATAGATTCACCAACACCACCCTATACCATGATAAGGTCAAAAAGGGTATATGATTTAAACATAAAGAGTGATATTATAAGTAAATTAGGGGAGCACAGAATAGTTTACTTGTCGGATCTATGGAGAAGGGCAGAATTTATGACCAAAGGATAGAGAACATTATAAGATGTAAAGTGAATAATTTGATTATATTAAATTTAAAAAAGTTTTGTACAAATAAAACCAATGCAACCAAGATTAGAAAGGAAACAACAAACTGGGAAAAATTTTATAATAAATTTCTCAGATAAGTCTCATTCTCAAAAATAGAGAACTAAGTCAAATTTATAAGAATACAAGCCATTCCCCAATTGACAAATCAAAAGCTATCAATAATCACATAAAAAATGTTCTGAATCCCTCTTGATTAGAGAAATGGGAGAGGTAGAGCCAAGATGGCAGTGTAATAGCAGGGAAATCCTGAAACTGCTTTGAATATCTTTAAAAAGCATCTCAAAAGGACAGAAGTCAAAGCAGGACAAGCGAGGGAGCTCTCTCACTAAACACAATTTGAAAGGTAGGCAGAGAGAATGGATTTCCAAGATATAAGGGGGCAAAACTGCACAAAGAAAAGCGCAGGCCAACTCCACCCCGCAACCTACCATGCCAGATGCAGAGCCAAGACCTGGGCAACCTCCAGATTCTAGGAGGTGGGCTACACTAACAAAACAAAAGCATCACAGACCTACCCCTGGAGGCTTCAGGCTCTGGCAGTGAGATTTGAAGCTTAATAGCACTGGCTTCACTTGGATCTCTAAGGCAGTGGCATCGGAAGATAGCTTTAAGGCAAAACATTGTGAAGCTTGCTACAACAAAATACCTCAGACCAACCTCTGGAAATCCTAGGCTCTAGAGATGAGGGTCAGAGCTCTATAGTGGGCTCACTCAGGTCTCTGACAGGGAAGTAAAGAATAGCCCTAAGGCAAAACCCTGGGAGCCAGAAGCTAAGATAGAAATGACCAGCAACTTGTGGGACTCCCAGTCCTCCTGCAGGAAAATGAGTAAACAACAGCAAAAAAGTCCTGGAAAAAGATAAAAAACAGAAGTCATGGGAGAGGGTGAGAAACAAGAAAACACATGCAAACTCTCAAAAAAAAAATGGGGCAGCTGGGTGGCTCAGTGGATTGAGAGCCAGGCCTAGAGATGGGAGGTTCTAGGTTCCAATCTGGCCTCAGATACTTCCCAGCTGTGTGACCCTGGGCAAGTCACTTGACCCCCATTGCCTACCCTTACCACTCTTCTGCCTTGGAGCCAATACACAGTATTGACTCCAAGATGGAAGGTGAGGGTCTTTAAAAAATGGAAACTGGTTGCAAGCTCTGGAGGAACTCAAAAAAGAGTTCAAGAACCAAGTAAGATAGAAGAAAAATGGGAAGAAAAGTGGGAAAAAATAAAGAAAGCAATGCAAAAAAGAAAATAACAGCTTAAAAGGCAAAATTGGTCAAATGGAAAGAGAGACACAAATAAAATGAAGTAATAAGTAGATCAAAAACCAGAATCGACCTGCTGGAAGAACAGGCAAAGAGAAATGCAAATTAAAACAACTCTGAGATAACATCTCACACCTATCAGATTGGCCAATATGACAGTAAGGGAAAATGATGAATGTTGGAGGGGATGTGGCAAAATTGGACCACTAACACATTGCTAGTGGAGTTGCGAACTAATCCAACCATTCTGGAGGGCAGTTTGGAATTATGCCCAAAGGGTTAAAAAACAATGCATACCCTTTGATCCAGCAATACCACTACTAGGTCTGTATCTCAAAGAGATTTTTAAAAAAGGGGAAGGACCTGTTTGCACAAAAATATTTCTAGCTGCTGTTTTTGTGGTGGCAAAGAATTGGAAACTAAAGGGATGTCACTCAATTGGGAAATGGCTGAACAAACTGTGGTATGTGGTGGTGGTGGAATTCTAGTGAGCTGTAAGGAATGATGAACAGGATGCTTTCAGAAAGAGCTAGAAAGACCTCCATGAACGGAGGCAGAGTGAAATAAGCAGAACCAGGAAAACACTGTACACAGTAACAGCAATAGTGTGGAAGGATCAGTTGTGATAGACTTTGCTACTAACAGTAATATGGGGATCCAGGACATTTCTGAGGGACTTATGAAAAAAGAATGGCATCCGCCTACAGAGAAAGAACTGGTGGAGTAGGAATGCAGAGAAAAGCACAAAATTCATCACTTGTTTACTTGAGTATATGTTTTTAGGTTTTATAAGATTATTCACTTATAAAAATGAACAGTATAGAAATATGTTTTGCGTGATAATACATGTATAATCCAGAATGAATTGCTTGCCGGCCCTGAGAGAGGGGAAGGAACAAGGGAAGGAGATAATTTAGATCATATAATTTTGGGAAACTTATGTGGAAATTTATTAAAATGGAAAAAAAAAAACCCATCACCAGTGTAGGCAACACACTGCGGGATCTTGACCTGGGATTCCATGCAGATTGGCAATGGTTGGGCTATTGCTAGCCCTTTGTCCAAGGTTGGAAGGGGTGAAGTGACTGGCCTGGGTCACAGAGCTACTGGTGACCACCCAAGTCTTTCCAACTTGCAATCTATTTCTCTTTTCACTGTGCCAAACAACCTGATGTGCCCTCAGTAAATGCTTGTTGAATCGAATTGGGATGCCCCACAAAGATTTGATCCATCTTGCAAGGAAAACTTGGCTCAAAGGTCACCAACTCACCCAGCCCTGCCTGACTCACAGGATTCTTGGGAAAAGATCAGGCTTTCTAAATGTTAAGGTCCTATCAGAAAGTGAATCCTCATTACTGATATTGGGCCTGTGTCCCCCTCACACTGCTACCCCCAATGTAAGCTTCCTGAGGGTGGATGCCATATCTCATTGCTGTTTGTATCCCTCACAGTCACTAGGGACATAATACACATATGGTCAATTGAATTGATCTGAAGGAATAAATGATTATTGCTTAATTAATGACCTATTCACTCTCCTCTAAGTCTATCTGCCTGGGAGACTCAGTGTCCTTCCCCTGCCAGATTACATTTTCTTAGTACTCCGCTCACAGCTGATCATGGCCATTGCAGAGGCACAGATGGCAACTTCTCATCGGGAAAGTTTGCCCAGTAAACGGATGAGCTCCTTGTCCCTGGAAGCCTTTACAAAGGGGCTAGAAGTGTGGAAGCAGGACTCAGTGACCTCTGGAGGTCCTTTTAGCTCAGGGTCTTCTGCTTCTACTATTAGTGAGGACCATAATAATGGCTCACATTTTCATAGTGTTTTGAGATCCACGGTGTGCTTTGCTCACAATAGCTTTGGGAACAGAAATGCTGGCTGTGGCACTTTTCAGTTGAGTCCAACTCTTGGTGACCCATTTGAAGTTTTCTTGACTGGAGGGGTGTGCCATTTCCTTCTCCAGCTCATTTTACCGGCGAGGAAACTGAGGCAAACAGGGGCAAATGACTTGTCCAGGGTCATGCTGCTAGAAAGTATCTGAGGCCAGATTTAAACTAAGGATGATGAGTCTTCCTGACTCCAGGTTTGGCACTCTGTTCACTCTGTCCACCTAGCTGCCCCCAGGGGAGGTGGACAGTACAAGTAAACTTAGTCTTCGTCTTGCTAACAACCGTCAGCTATTGGCCTCCAGCCAGGCCACTACAATTCCATGCATCTGCTTTAGAAAAAGTGCAGGTGTAGTCAGGAGAAGTGTGTGCCCAGACTTGGGCAGCAGCCTGATTCCATTCCCTGTGGGCAGCATGGTTACTGAGGAATGGTGTGTGTGTACTGTAATCCCATGGTCCTCTCTGCCTACTTGCTTTCTCCTGGGTCCCTCCCCTCCAGGGTATCATTCTATTCAGAGCCTGCCCAACAGCTGGAGCCTTTTAAACAAGAGAACAGCATCCCCTTGGCTCTCAGAGGCCTTGCTGGTGGAATGCAGGCCCTGGCAGCTCTGCCCAGCTGGTGGGATTCTGTGTACTAGTCTGATCTGAGGACTGGCCTTGTTCAGTGAGGGGGGAAATCAGTGGGAGATGAATCACCAAGTGGATCGTTTGGGGCAGTAACTACTCCCGAAGGCCTGCGTGTTTGGATGGGGTGATTGGGGTCTGCACTGGTAGAGTGAGGACCTCCATGAGGGAATCCATCCACACAGATTCTCCAATGGAATTGTGATCGCATCCCTTTGGGAGCTCCCCTCAGTGACACTGACTGCAACCTCTCCATGCTTGCCCGTCCTGTGCAACGCTTGTCCTTCTCCTCCCCAGGTTTGCCATTGTATCTCTACCACATGGGCATCATTTTGGCAATCTACCCCCCACTGATGACTTTCTTTACTCCTTTACTGTTTTTTGGAGTTCCTCATTGGTTTTCCATCATTGAGTGCTCCCCACTGGGGTAGACTGCAGCCTACTCTCACCCAACTGACACTCCATTGTCCTCTGGGCCGTGCTAGTTTTAGTTCTGGGAGGCAGTGGTAGGGACACGAGGCTTGCTGACAAGATGGGCCTCTGCTGTTAAAAGAACCCTGCAGGTTCCCCAAAGCAATCCAGCCTTCTCTCCTCTGTTTTCTCTGGGCCCAGCTCATTGGCCATCTGATCGTTGGTCTTGGATACACATGCTCTTGTTGGACAGGCCCTACGGGATGACCATTCAGATGCTTTGGGTCAGTCTGGACACTAGGTATTCTTCATCCACTTGGCCTTTGCTCTGTGGTGGACCAGCCAGCCACTTTTGAGGAGCCTCAGCGGGGTTCTGGGGCTTAATGCAGTCAATTCGACGTCATCTGCAGGACCTCACCATCCCCACAAAAGGATTTCCTAGCCTAATTCCGCCCTGGCTCTCTTTTATTAGTGATGATGGCATTGGTGCACATGTATGTGTTTGATGCGTAACCTGGCACGCGGGGTCTGTTGAGCAGGGTCGTCTCCGTTGTTACGTCTTCCCAGGGATCTGGTGTGATCTTGATGTGGGAATGGGAGACACCTTGTGAGAGCACGTATTGGGGGGAGCTTCTTCGTTCTACTAGATGGAATGTTTTTCATAATCCAGAAACAATAACACAATGAGTCTCGCCATCTTTCTGTCACTTATGACCTGGGAAATATGTGGCTCACTGAAGAATACTGTTTGCCAAAGTCCACTTGGTCCCTCCTGATGCCCTTTTGGAGGATGCCTTAAACACCCCAGTCACACACAAAGACGGTTGGGCTTCCCCTTGATCTTGCCATCACCTACATCACCTACCACTTTGGAATTCCCTTCTCTAATCACACTCTGTTGGCATTCCAGCTCTCCCTTTGCCTTGCAACTCCAGACCTTATTCTTCATCCCCCTCTGACCTCCATCCAGTCTCTTGACCCTTTAGTTCTTTCCCAGATGTCCCTTTGGTAAACCAATTCAACTCTATGCTGCCCTCTTCTCTTTAGTCTTTTGCCTCACCTTGGCCTTGGATTACTCCCACCATCTGCTGCCTTCTCTCCTATGCTCATGCTGCTGAATGAAGCTGGAGCAAATCATGAAACCATGCTGAGTCCACTACGAATTTGTCACATAATTTCAACGGGGGCCTTCAATCTTTTACACCTTCCTAATTAACTAACTCGCAATTCCATTCAGCCCTTCTAAACCTTTTCATCTCTTGTCAAAACTCCCGTGGCTCTCCCCCGCCCTGCTCTTGGATTAGAATTTTGCCTAATTCAATAAAATAACTGAGGCCATTTGCCCCAGACTCCCTCTTTTTCCTCTTTATCGCATATCAACCAGACGCCTTGTGCTACTGTGGCCTCCTTCACCCCTGTCTCACATGAAGAGATGGTTCTTCTCCAAAGCAAACCTTATTCTACCCTGTCTTCACCAGTAAATTATCCCCCCATCATATCCGTCCTCTCACTTAACCTTTCCTTTCTCCTGTTTACAAACATGCCCATGTCTTCCTCATTATATTAAAAAAAAAACCCTCTCACGTGATCCGTCCATCCTGTCATCCTATATCTGTCTTCTCTTTTGTGGCCAAACTCCTTGAGAAAGCCTCCACTAGATGCTTCCACTTTCTGTCTTCTCATTCTCTTCTTAACCCTTCACAAGCAACCTAGTTTCTGACCTCGTAGTTCAACCAAAACTCTTTTCTCCAAAATTGCCAATCGCCAAATCGAATGACTTTTTTTTCAATCCCCATCTTCTTTCCTTCCTTCCTTCCTTCCTTCCTTCCTTCCTTCTTTCCTTCCATCCTTCCTTCCTTCTTTCCTTCTTTCCTTCCTTCCTTTTTTTCTTTCCTTCTTTCTTTTTTTTTAAACCCTTAACTTCTGTGTTTCGGCTCCTTGGTGGAAGAGTGGAAAGGGTGGGCAATGGGGGTCAAGTGACTTGCCCAGGGTCACACAGCTGGGACGTGTCCAAGGCTGGATTTGAACTTAGGACCTCCCGTCTCTAGGCCTGACTCTCAATCCACTGAGCTACCCAGCTGCCCCCAATCCCCATCTTTCTTAAGCTCTCTGAAGCCTGTGACCTTGCCATTCATTTTCTTCTCCTTGATACAGATTTCTTCCTGTGTTTTCTATGAGTCATACAAGTCTGACCCCTTCTCAGGCTTCTTTGCTGGATCCTCATACAGGTCATGCTCACTAACTGTGGATATCCCTCAGGATTCCGTACTGGGCTCTGTTGTCTGGTCTTGTCTTCTCCTATATTCATTCTCCTACTGATCTCATCAACTCCCATGGATCCGACTGTTCTCTTGATTCTGAGGATTTTCAAATCTACCTATCCAGCCCCAGGCTCTCTATTGACCTCCACGCTCATCACTCCAACAGCCTATTAACATGTACAAAACTGAACCTATTCTCTTTTCCCTCAAATCTTCCCCCTTCCTATTTTTCTTATTACTGTGAAGAGTTCCACCATTGTCCCAGTCCTCCAGGTTTACATCCTCCTCGTTCTTCTTACGCCTATATTCAATCTGTAACCAATTCCTGCAGATTCTACCCTGGTATCATCTCTCAAATATAGCCCCTTCTCTCCTCTGACTTGGCTTCCTTCGTCTCCTGGTGCCTGGACTGTTGCCATAGCCTGCGGAGAGGGTCTGCCTACATCAAATTTCTTCCCACTCTAGTCCATTCTCCATTTGACTGTCACATTGGTTTTCTTTAAGCACATACTGATCATGTAACCCCCTACTCAGGAAACTCCTGTGGCTCCCTATCGTCCTCTAGGATCAAATCTAAAATCCTCCGTTTGGCCCCTTCCGACCTTCTTACACCTTTCACTCCCTTGATGTGCTCTGTGATCCAGTGACTCCTGGCTCCTGATTGTCTCTCAGACAACCCCATCTCCTGACGGTGGGCATCTTCATGGGTTACCTCCTGGCTACCTCTCAGAAGTCCTCGTTTCTTTCATAGTTTGGCTCATCCCCTACCTCCTACCTGAGGCCTTTCCTGATCTTTTTTCCCAAGTGTCACTGCCCCTGAGATGCCATTGTCTTTCCTTCTCACGTATATTGTGTGTCTACTAAAATGCACCAGTAGCCTTTCCCTCAATAGAAAGTGAGCTTCCTCAAAGCAGGGCTGTTTTGCTTCTGCGTGTGTATCCCCAGTGCCTAGCCCTGTGCCAGCAGCACTCTCCCTCCTCATCTCTGCTGCTGGGTCAGGCTGGCTTCCATCAATTTCCAGAGAAAATCCCGCCTTTTATTAATTGACAATCAGTAAACATTGATTAGGCATCTTCTGTGTGCCAGGTATGTGCTGGGAATCCAGAAAGACTCAAAAGATATCCCTGCCCACAGGGAGCTTACAATCTGAAACGGAATCTCCTACTTGCTAGGACTGTGCGCAAGTTGCTTGGCTCTCTGGCCTCCGCTCCCTTCTCTGCAAAATGGAACCCCCGCCCTGAATCCCTCATGGCATTACTGTGGGAATAAGGAATCCTACGATTCCTTGATCATGAATAACAATTATTATCTCAACGATAGCTTGTTTATATTATTCTTTAGGATCTATAATGTTCTACATACGTGAAATGTAATGATGAGAATAGCTAGCATGCATGTAGAGCTTGAAGGTTGGTAGTGCATGAAATATGATCTCATCGAATCCTCACAGCAACGCTGTGAAGTAGGTGCTTTTATTATTCTCGTTTTACTGAGGAAGAAACTGAGGTAGACAGTGGTTAAGTGACTTGCCCACACAACTTCGTCTGAAGCCAGAGTTGAACTCAGGTCTTCCTGACTCCAGGCCCAGCTCTCCCACTGGGCCTTCTAGCCGTCTCCTCCCTGAAAAAGGCTGAAACGCTATTTGATCCACATAACAGTTTCTGTTCCTGTCTGTTTTAGCAAATCTTAAAATCCTTGAAGTTTGCACTCCTAGAGCCTTAGGATCATAGACTCTTAGGCTTTACGGAGCCTCTGGGCCAGGTTCCTCATCCTCCAAGTGGGGAAGTCAAGGCCCGGAGAGACCGAATGACTCAGCCCATATCACGCCTCACACTCAGCACAGTCAGGATGAGGACTCGAGTCCTTCGCCGTATCCAGTCCCTTCTGCACTATTTGCTTTGAAACATGACTAAGCGTGGCATTTTCTGAAATCCCAAGACCATTTTTTCAACTGAAAACCAAACCATTTTCCTGTCATTTTTCTGTGAAATGTTACCCTGTTTACCACTAGCCCTCCTGATGTCTGGGGCGGGTAGAAAATTGGCAAACAGCAGGCTGCCCGAGAGCCATGCAGTCTGGGAGCTGACCAGAAAAATGGCTGCCTCTCCTGCTGGGTCTACAAATGACATCCATAGCCTTGGAAATCCCAGACTCTTCGTGCCCTACAGACATTTAGCCCTGAAGGAATCTGCCACCATCTGTGAGCCAAATGCCTTCAATAGCATAGTTTGGAGGAGAATTAGGTAGCTCCACAAGGCCCCCAGCCTTGTCTGATTTCCTCTGTGACTACAAGGGCAAAGGCATCACCCCTGACTTTCATCCAGCGACTGTAGATGGTACAGTGGCCTCAGCCACCTTCAGGACACGGGATCGATAGCGGAGCAGAGCCTGGGAGATCAGCTAGTGAAAGCCACCCATTCCCCAGAAGTCTGAGGCCCAGAAAGAAGTGACTTGTTCCGATTCACACAGTTAGGAAATAGCAGAGGGCAGGATTCCAGGCCAGGTCTTGTGACTCATTTGGAACATCCATTCTGCCATGCCATGCTGGATTCCCTTGTGGGACAGGATTAGCAGTGGGCTTCAGCTCATCGACTAGCTCCCTCGTTCCTATGAGAATCACAGAACATAGAATGTTCCAGCTGCGAGGGACCAGAGAACAACTTATTCCAGAATGTTAGGATTAGCAGAGACTTTAGAAGATGGAGGAATGTCCAGAAGAAGCAGAACAAGGTCCCTGCCTCACAGAGACCTAGAAAATGATCCCGAGCAGGTCCTTGGGAAGAGATCCAAAAAAAATCACAGTGAGTCATTTGTCTATCCCAAGGCAGTATAGGGAGATAGGCAGAAAGGTCATAGCATATAGTCGGGAGCACTTCACCACTCAGGGACAGATGCCAACTGGGAACCTGGTCTTTCACTACTCAGTTCTGGGTCATAGATCCAGGGCAAGCTGAGGAGGGGATCTGTATACCCACTAGTGGCATTGTGGACCCTAGCCTGTGTACTGAGAGCAAGCAAGAAGTTCAGAAGCTAGCAGCAGTAGCAATGGGGCTCAGGAAGCTGGTCGGAAGCAAAAAGAATCGCATCATGAAAAGCTGTTATGTAGACAGGGATGTTCAAGATCTGAACTCGGAAGAAGACGAAGACTCCAAAGATTCTTGTAAGAAAAGCCTCTAAGAGACTACAGATTGGGCACCCCTAGGGCAAAAGTTTGAAAAAAGACTTGTAGAATGACTTTATAAATGAAATAGGAGCCCTGGAGAAAAAACCTGGAAAAGATATGCGAGCAATAGCAGAAAGAATCAGAAAGGTAATTAGCAGCTTAGCACAAGAAAGACAAAATCCTGCCAAGCAACGAACTACCCGAAAATTAGAATGGACCAAACGGACCTAATGACTTCATGAGACACCAAGAGATATTAGAACAGCCAGAAGACGGAGAAGAATATGTAAGCTATTGCCTAGCAAAAACAACTCACCTGAAAAAGAAATCAAGGAGGAAAAAAATAGACCAGTCATTGGAATCCCTGAATGTATGACTGAAATAATAGCCTAGATATGATATTTCCAGAAATCTTAAAAGAAAATTCTCCCAAAGCTTTTAAAACCAGGCGGCAAAGTGGAAAGAGGATCTACTGTTCACCTCCTGAAAGAAACCTCAACACAAAAACTTTCAGGCACACAGTCAGAATTCAATGCGTCCAGATCAAAGAATATAGAACCTAGGCAACAGAACAGCCGAATTGGAAGGAGCCTGGGAAATCATCTAATTTTACAGTGAGGAAACAGGCTAAGAGCTGCTCAAGAAATGACTTGCCCAGTGTCACAGAGTTTCTTAATAGTAACTTAATAGAAAGTCTAAGATTAGAACTCAGGCCCCCTGATGTTCCGTTAGTTAATCAGGTACAACTGTGGGAGTATGGGGCAAAGCAGTGAGAGACCCTGACCTTAATTAGAAAGACCATGGGGCCATGAAACAATGGACCCTGGCCCATGAGACAAGTGGTGGTGGTTCTGTCAGGATAAATATGTTAGAACCTCCAGGGATGGGAAGGCAATTCTGCACTGCCATGTAAGAAAGACTGACTTAGCCAAGCTTTGTCTCCAAACTGTCTGAAGGTCCCAGAGCCCTTGACTGGCAGATACGCCCTCCCCTCCCTCCCCCCACAAACTCCCCAATAAAATGGCTGTGTGACCTTGGGAAGATCACTGCCCTTCTCTAAGCTTATTTCTTCCTCTAACCTCTAAAGGCCCTTCTTGCGCTATCCTTCCAATGTCCATGAGCACAGAATAATTTTGGTAAATCATTCACTGGGGGCCAATATGGGTCCAAAGGAAAGTTGATGAGATACATCTTCCTCTTGGTAGAGGGGGGAAGGGTGGGGCTAGAGCTGCTGAATTTGGAATATGCTGATGGTTCCGTCTCTCGATAATTGTGCCAGTTGGTTTGGCCTGGTTGTTTTATTTTGTGATCAGGAAGGATTCTGGGTGGGGAGGGCATAACTGGAAAAGTTTGCAATTAAAAAAAAAAGGTGTAGGTAAGCCTTTAAAAAATTCATTCAAAAAGATCCTGACATGGGGGCAGCTGGGTAGCTCAGTGGAGTGAGAGTCGGGCCTAGAGACAGGAGGTCCTGGGTTCAAACCCGGCCTCAGCCACTTCCCAGCTGTGTGACCCTGGGCAAGTCACTTGACCCCCATTGCCCACCCTTACCACTCTTCTACCTAGGAGCCAATACACCGAAGTACAAGGGTTTAAAAAAAAAAAAAAGATCCTGACATTCTTCTGCTGAAAGAAAAAAAGAAATGTGCTGGCTTATGTAAGGCCATTTTGAAAACTGCGGTTCTCTGAGGGGAAGAAACTGAAGACAAAAAGAATAATAATTCACATGCATTTGTGAAATTCTTCCCGTTATGTGTTATTGGAAAACAAAAGCAGCTCAAACAAACAACTGATTATGGAGGCTAAGAATGTAAGCAGGGCCTCATTAATGAATTAGATAGCAGCTCTTCCTGGGAAGGCTCCACATCAGTTGGAAGACAAAAGGTCTCAGGCCTTCGATTGTTTGCTGTTTTCCAGGGCAGGCTGGGCATTTACTGAGTGCTTTCTAGCAGAACTGGCAGTTTGTGTTCTAATAAGATTTCCCAGGAGCCAGTTGGTTGGAGAGGAAGGTCTGTAACCGGAGAGCCAGGCCTCCATTAGGGAGGAATCTAATACAGCATTCTCAGGTTTGGCCTCCCTCAAGGGGCAGAAGCCTCGGTGACCTCCAGCGTGTTTTTGAGGCTTCCGCCGCTTGGAGTTCCTGAAATTCCAGGGTTTGAGAAATCCATGAGGCTGAGGATTTGGGGGCTTTGCATTCCCGGATCTCCGTCTACATACACCTAAGACCACTTTTGCGTGCCCTTTGACCTTGTGAATGCTCCTGATTGGTGCCTCGCTCCCGAGCTGCTCCCAGAAGGACCCGGCCCTTTCCAGAGAGCGGGAAATGCCCTTTTCCTTGGCTCTGAGAGCTCAGAAATGGCTGAATCAATCTTCTTCAAACTTTCCCCAACGGTGTCATCACAGAACTAAAAATAATCCTGGCAAATGTCAGCCCGGAAAGCATTTGAACAAAAATTGGTAAAAATTGAGAGTGTTCCCTTCCCAGCTCTAAGATCTGCAAACCCAAACCCAAATGCTCAGGCTGGGGGAAGGGGAGGCAGAGCGAGAGGAGGGGAGCCGCAGGGAGCACAGCTGGATGGGCAGGAGAAATGGGGGCCCTTGGAAAGGGCTCAGAGCAGCACTTTCTTCTCTTCGGCCTTATGGGAGGCCAGGTGGCTTTTCAGGTCTCCTTCATCTCTTACGGGGTTAAGAAAGGCAGGCAGGTGGGGACAGTGGAAAGGGCCGGGGCTCCCTGGGGAGGCCTGCTGCCCGCCGAGGGGGTCAGCGACTGCAGGCTGTGCCCGCCACTGTCCCCATCGATAGAATGAGGCGGATAAAGAGGAGGCTCAGAAGGCCTTCATGCTCAACATTTTGTTGCCTGGGGCTCCTTTCAGGTCCAGCTTTCTGTCCACTCCCCCCCCCCCCCCAGCCAGGAGAAGGGAGGAGGCTTGACCCAGAGAGAGAACTAGGGAGGGAGGGCTGAACTGGAAGAGAGACTCCAGGTAAAGAAAATCAGCCTGACAGTGGGAGCTGCCCCAAAGACTCTACCCCACTGCCCCCACCTCCAGGAAGCTCTCTCTGATTTCGTGCCCTGCCCTCCTACTCACCACTGTATAGGCCTTTGGGGGCATCATTCCCCTGGTAGAATGGATTTTGCCAAGGCAGGAGGGCTTGGCACAGGGGATGCTTAATGCATTTTTGCTGATTTCGCCATTACTTTGGGAGGTAGTGAGCTCCCCGCTTGTGGCAGATCCAGCAAAGGCTGCATAACTACTTGTTGGGATGACTAAGGAAGGGGGAATTCTTGGGTCCTTTCCTGTTAGACCAGATGGCCCCAGAGATGGCCTTTTGACTCGCTGAGAGTCAGCAAGGCTGGTCAAAACCAGTATTTGGGGCGTCGTTCCTATACTGCCTGGCTGGTTTGGTGGCTTGCTGAGAGCCAGTGCGTTAGCCCCAGCTGCCCAGCACTTGCCACTCTTCTGCCTTAGACCAATCTGTACTTGGTATCGAGGCTAAGACACAAGGTAAGGGTTTAAAAAAAAGGAAGGGAAGGAGAGGCTGTGGACAGTACTAACCCGTGAAATGGGCATCATCATACTGGCACCCGCTGCCTGGCCAGGCGTTGGGAGGAAAGGCCTTGTGAGAGCAAAGGGCTCTGGCACTGGGAGCTTTTCTTCCTCCGCGGCTCTTCCTCCCTTTTATCCCTAAGATGGCGAGACTCACGGAAGAGGTTCATTCACGTTTGAGCCAGAACTTCAGCTGGGGCTAAAGGTTTTCATTTCATCTTCAGTTCAGTTTAGTAAACATTTATTAAGTACCTACTGTGTGTACCAGCCGCCATACTGGGTGCTGAAAGTTCAAAGACTAAACTCGACATAAAAAGATGTACACAAATAACGAATATTTAAAAGTTAGAAAACCATCAGGTGCATAAGAGATACCAAACGAGGTGGACTGAGAGATAGAGTCAAAGAAGGAGGGAATCACTTTTTTTTGGGGGGGGGGGAGGAGAGATCAGGAAAAACTTCCTGTAGGAGGTGTCACCTCAGCTAGAGCTTAACAGAAGACACTTAAAAAACCTCAGCCCTTATCTTCTATCTTAGAATCAATACGAGGTATCACTTCTAAAGCAGAAGAGTGGCAAGGCCCATGCAGTGGGGGTTAAATGACTTGCCCAGGGTCACACAGCTAAGAAGTATCTGAGCCATTGCTGAATCCAGGACTTCCCATCTCCAGGCTTGGCTCTCTATCCACTGAGCCACCCAGCTGCCAGTGAAGACACTTAAGAGGTGAGGGTGAGGATTATCAGCTATTCCAGGGTTGGATGATGGCAGTGTGGGCGAAGGCATAGATAGGGGTTTGAGAGGGCAGGACGAGACCAAGAGATGGTAGACAGTCTGGGCTGGCTGCAGTGCAGAATGGAGGAAGCCAAATAGTCCGAGCTTGTAAGCTTTAGAACATAGATTGGGACCGTAACCAAGAGTTTTTGTTTTATTCCAAATTTTATTCAAATTCCGTTTTAGTCAGTGGTTTTAATTTTATTCAGCTGGAAACTGCATCCCTGGGGTGGGCAAGTCAGCTTACCTCGGGCCCCTGCTGGAAGGGCTTATGGGAAGGAGAGCTTCCTTTGGCTGGCTGGATTAGAAGATGCCTCCAAGGGGAAGGGGAACCCGGGCAGACCTTGACGGGCAGGGAGACTCCGAAGAGCAGAAAGGAAGAGGGAGTGGATGTGGGCCGGGCATGGGGGAGATCCTTGTGTCTAGAGGCGGGCAGGGCCGGGATCCTCTCTGGACTACACTGGGTAAAGCAGTCTGGCCTAGGCAGAGGCACAATCAGGCAGCTGAGCCTGGGCAGGGAAGAGCTTGAATGCCCATCTGGAGAGAAAGCCCAGCTCTCTGCACTGGCTCAAAGCGGGGATAGGGCTGTGTGGGGTGCTTGGGTGGGCCATTCTTATGGAGAAAATGTGAACGGATGCCCAAAGTGCAGAGGGAGTAGCTTCAGTGAGCCGGGCCTGGCAGAAACAGGGATGTTCCCAGATTGTCCTACAGGTCACACACAGGCCCTGAATGTCAGCACTTTCCAGCTTTGCGGTGGAGGACTTTCACTTTACACTTTACATCTGTGAACCTCAGTTTTCTTACTGGCAAAATGGGCATGGCTGGTGTATTCCCTAGCTCATAGGGTCACTGCGATCAAAGTACTTGATCAGTCTTAAAAGGCCCCAATAGAAAGCTGGACTTTTACGACCACTGAAGACTTTCTTTGGAAACCACGTTGTGTTTTTGCAACCCAAGGCATGAACGCAATTATTGGAAGTGCCAGTCAGTAGATGAGAGTTCTAGCTGGTGGAAGAGCAGTAGATAACCAAGAATTTACTGTATTTGTTTCCAAGGGAAGCTCATCTCCGGGCCAGGGATGGGCAAACCTTTTAAAGAGGGGCAAAGGAAAGGAGATGCTCCTGTCAGGCTGTTTCTAAGGCATCTCTTTCCAAGTTTCATTGTATCGTATCCTGCTCATCGTATTCGTCAGATTAGGAAGAATGTCCCCTGGCCGGATAGAACATTTCGGGGGCCGCATCTGGCCCGCAGGCCGGAGTTTGCCCATCACTGCTCCAGGCCAAGGAGGAGAGCTGACAGATAGCCTGCCTCGCCTTCCTGAAGGTGGCCAGTTTAGCCTTCGCTCTTCGCTCCTGGGCCCAGATCCTGCATGCTAAGAGTTGTGTTCGCAGTTGTTTCTACAGCAGCCGAGCTTCGGGGGAGCTGGTTATCCTTCCTAGCGGGCGCCATTGGCGGGTGACACTTGGCACGCAGGTGCTCAGGTTGGGAGGCTGTTTGTAACCTTCCAGAGGGGTGTCTGGGCGGTAACTGTCCTGGCTGATAACCGGCCACAAGTGAGCAGCAGCAGTGGAATGACAAGCTGGGGAAGTCCGAGTCTCTGAGAGAAAGGCCTGAGAGACTGTCTAGTGCCCAGCGTCCTGGGGGAGGGGCTCTCCTTACTGGGCAGTTCTCACTGCTAAGTCTGTTCATTTGCAATCTCCCTCCTTGTGACTCCCCCATACCCTGGCCTTGCCCTCTGGGGCCAGGGAGAGCACTCTGGGGTGGCATTTCACCTAATGCTCCCTGGGGAAAAGGAGGCCAAGCGGATGCTGATGGTAGCGGCCGAACCCAGAGCCCCAGTTCCTGCTTGCTGGCTGAGCCTCCAAAGGAGAGGGTTGACTCTCCTCCCCTTCCCCAGGACGGGTCAGTAGAGAAGGATTCGTCTCTTTCTGGAGGAAGTCAACAAACTCAATGAGACCCTTGAACTGGCAGAACGCAGAAACACTCGAGATAATCTCAAGTGCCCACTAGAGCTGGCGGGGAGGACGTCAGGACACCCATCAGCCTTTAAGCCAAAGGCGAAATCGGCACATTCCGAGGTGCGGCGTGTCCTCCGTCATCAGCCAGACCTCCCACATCCCTCTGGTGAGCGCAGAGAGCTTATGGAAGGCAGCCGAGGGCAGGGGGCTGCCCGCTTATCCCAAGCGCCCCACTCACTGGTGACCACGGGCAGGTCTTCCCCTTGGGGAGACTCCATTTTCTGCTCTGTGACAGGCCGGCTGAGATGCCCCATTGAACCCCTCTCTAGTTCTAACAGACCATGAGATCCCAATCCCAGCGCCACCACTTCCTAGTCACTGCAAGTCTCTTTCCTTTTCTGGACCTAAAGGACCACCTTTCTGGAAGGAGAACCCAGGCCCTAGGGAGGCAGCTCTTTCTTCTTTGTTAGCAAATGTCCCCTGGCCTCAGGCCTCTTGGAAATGCTCCCCTTACTCCCCTCTCCCCCATTACTTTTACTTCTGGCTCTAGGTCTAAGCCAACAAATCGAGCCCCTCTTCTCAGGATAGCTGGCCAGACATGAAGCAGTCTAGTGGACACAGCACTGGCCTTGGGGTCTGAGTTCCAATTCAGTTCCCTTCGCTGGTTAGTTGTGTGAAACTGGTCAAGTAACTTCACTTTCTCAGCTTTCATTTCCCTACCTATAAAATGGGAACAATAATACACTACTTCCCAAGGTGTGGGGATCAAACGAGACACCATCATATGTAAGATGCTCGGTAAACCTTAAAGGGCCATATAGATAAATAGTTATTAAGATGATCCTTGAAGACAGCGGCTAACCTGTTTTCTTCATCCACTTCTCACCCCATTTGGTTTCTGATCCTCTCCTAAATTCTTCCCTTCCTATGGCATGGAGAAGAGCTCTGAATTCTCCAGGACTTTGCAAGGTCTAGCCAGGCCGGACGATGACCCGAGAGAACAGCCTCTCTTCGTTGTCTAAGGGCCACCACCCGACCTGCTGCCTCTTGGGAGAAGGGACTGTGCTTAGGCCAGGAAAATCCCCCATCTTGGAAATCCTATAGACAAGAAGCATTTGTGTGTATGATTAGTTTCCCGTCGATTCCTTAAATGGCCACATGTGACTTGTACAGTTGCTTAAAAAGAAAATCTCACAATTACCTCCTTGACAACCCACTGATGGTGAATGTCCTATTGGACTCGAGTCATCATCTCGTTTGATCTCCAAGTGGACCCAGGTGTGTGGGTGAGCCCTTTAGCTTTGCCTTCTGCACTCACAGAGTTCTGATGAGGGAAGCACCTCACAAACCTTTACATGCTAGAAAAATGTGAGTTGGTTTATTTAGTCCAATCCTAGATGGGGAAACTAAGGGCCTGAGGGGGGAAGGGAATTTTCTCGATGCCATGCAGGGAGCTGTTGGCAGAGCCTGGACTAGAATTCAGAAGTAAATCTTGTGCTCCATCCAGCTTGTGATGCTGAGGATGCTGGGTCATCATTTGGGGAGCCAGGCCTGCCTCAAACCGCCCCTTTTGTGACTCTCCTCTAGAACCTGGGACAGTCTTTCTGGGAACCTGCATTCTCTTGGGAGCCAGGTTATACAGGCACGTGCGTGTTTCTTCTTGGCCACCCTTCCCTACCCCAGGTCACCAAGGCGAACTCCAATAAGAATTTGTCTGCATTGGAGTTAATATTGTAGAGTTTGCTCTTTTTGCCCTGGGTACTCACAACAGTCTTGTGAGGGGACGGGCTGTGCCATTTTTGCCATTTTACAGATGAGGGAACTGAGCGCCAGGAGTCTAACCTGGGGTCTGACAAGAAGTAGGTGGCTTCCCAAGGGCTCCTGACTCAAAGGCCAAGTCACTTTCTCCTAGATTTAGAGCCAGAAAGATACAGATTCAAGGCCAAGTTCTCATCCTTACTGTGAATGAGCTGTGTGACTGGGGAGGAGACTTACTCTACTCCACTGAGCCTTGCTTTCTTCCTCTGTAAAAAAGGTTAGAAAACTTGTAGGTCTAGGGCCGTTATGGGAAGAAGTGAGAAGCCAAACATACATTAGAGTGTTTTCTAATAACCAAACCCTATGTGGGTATGAATTGTTAGGATTATCTTCAGTCAAGTACGAAAAAGAGAAGTGTCTCTTCCCTGATCCCAGATATATCCCCTTCCCAGTAATGGTGAACCTTTTAGAGACAGAGTGCCCAAATTGCACCCTGACGCTGCCTGTGAGCCGCCCCCTTCCCCGGGCAGGGGAGGGAGGAAGCGCTGTCATTGGGCTGCTGGGCAGAAGGGCAGGGGATGGGAGAATGTCCTCAGGTGTGGTGGAGAGGGGGAGGGGAGCAGCTCCCTCTGGCACGCTCCAGCATGCATGCCATAGGTTCACCAACACGGCCCTAGCCTATCAGGGAGCTCAGGCCAGAGTCCTCCTGTCATCCAGGGGCTTCTCCTAATGAGGGCTGCCAGAAATAAGGCTGGGGTCCAGGGCGAGAATGGGGCCAACAGTAGGTGGTGAGCACAGCCCAAATCCATCTGGGCATTAGCTCAGGCTGACAAATGGTAGGGGAGAAAGCCAAGGTCACCCTGGACGTGGGTCAGGCAGGCAGCTGGTAGTGCACTGGCGGAGGTCAGACAGCATGTGGTGGGTGAGCAGGTGCTACGTGGGAAAGCTCAGGTCAGACAGGACACATCTGGGTCAGATGGCGGGTTTGGTAGACAGCTGAGGTGAGACATGACATGAATTGGGCAGGCAGCTAATACACGAGGCAGATGAAGCCAGACAGGGCACTGTGGGGGTGAGAGGCTGGTGCAGGAGGCCAGACAGGGCACTTTGGGGGCAACTAAGACCAGGCAGGACACCATGGGGGCAACTGAGGCTAGAAAAGACACTGTGGGAGCAAGGGGTACAGCACGTAGCTGAGGACCGACAGGGCACCACGGGGGGGCAGCTGAAGTCAGGCAGAGAACCACATGGGCAAATCAATGCTATAGGAGGCAGACGAGGCCAGACAGGGCACTCTCTGGGTAACTGAGGTCAGGCAGGGCACCATGGGGGCAAGAGGCTGGTTGAGAAGGCAGCTAAGGCCAGATAGGAAACTGCAGGGGACAAAAAACCCAGGCAGGGCACAGTGAGGGGAAGGTGTTTGGTATAAAATACACCTGCAGTCAGAACAGGCAGAGTTCAGAGGCAGTGGAGGTCAAATAGGACGTGGTCTTGTGGGTCAGATAAGGCCAGCCAGCCGATGGGGGGGGCATTCAGAGTTAGAGAGGGCACAGGGTTGGACTGAGCAGGTGGTAAGGCCAAGATCAGCCAGGCCTGAGCTAAGGGAAGAGGCTGATAATGGGGGCCACCAAGGCCAACCCCCTGCTCCTTCCCTCTCTGGCTGCCTCAGGCTCTCCAGGGCTCTCATTTACAAGGCTGGGCCAGACAACCCCAAGTGCCCCAGACGTGAAATCCTAAGGACCCAGAACGCAGTGCAGCTGGGACGGAAAGGTTCTAGAATGTTCTCATCTCTAACTTCTTCATGGGATTCTGGGCTGCCAAAGGCCCCTGGAGATCCTCCCAGATCTCAGGAGGAGGTCCCTGAGCCTCAGGCCACAGATTAGGAGAAAGGAGAGCTGAGAGGCAAACCCAGGGCCTGTGACTCCAAATCCAGGCCATCTTTCCCTGTCTTCTCACCAGAAGGGGTAGCGAGGGCACCTCCGGAAACACTGATTAAGCGCCTACTGTATGCAGTGCCCTGCAAAAGGCAGAGTTGAGAAAGAAGGGACTTTCGTTGAAGTCTTGGACCACTTCTGCCTTGGCTCCATTGTTGGTTGGAAACTCGGCCCCGATTTCCCCAGGGCCAGAATGGGTCGTGATCAAGAAGGGCATCCAATTCAAGGGGAACCAATTGTGCGTCAGAGCCCTGGGCACTGGCCACAGGAAGGCCGCCCTGCTTCTTGTCATGTTCAAGGTTCCCGAAGGACAGAATGACGCCGTTAGTGAGCCAGGGGCTCTCGGGCATTTCCACGACTAGAGCTCAGGGGGCTGGAGAGAAGGGCCTGGCCAAGGCAGGGCATCATAGACTAAGTGGCAAGAATAAGGCCAAGGGCAGCCCAAGCACTGGTACAGGACCCCCAGGCTGGCCCTTCCAGAAGGGCCTTCAAATGGAATAAGGTTCTGTTCTGCCAGGGTGGCATAGCTCTAGGAAGGAAGCCCTTTTGCAATGTGAGCTGGTATCCAGTGGGATTGGTTGGGCTATTAAGAAGGAACATAACTGGGCTTCTTTCAGATTCCATCCTGAGCCGGGACTGGAGATGGGAGGTCCTGGGTTCTAACAAGGCCTCAGACACTTCCTAGCGGGGTGACCCTGGGCAAGTCACTTGATCCCCACTGCCTAGCTGCTCCTCTGCCTTGGAGCCTATACTTAGTATCAAATCTGAGATGGAATGGAAGAGTTTAACTCCCCCCCCCCCAAACAAAACTTCATCCTGCTTGGAGGACCTCGAACTTTACACTCTCTCAGCCCTTCTTCTTCTCTCTTCTCCCCCAGTCCCTTTGCTCACTATTACAGCCATGGATCTTGCTGGTAACCCCGCATATCTTTTTTCCCTTCAATCATGAGGCACTTTTCCTCCCTTCCAACCTCAGTTTCCCTCACCCCCCCAAACCAGGCAACCCTTGTAACCAATAAGCAAAGGCTCCCCAAACAAATGCCCATATTGGCCCCATCCCAGAACCCACAAAGAAAAAGAAAGCCAGCTTCCAAGGGAAGCATCAGAATCCAACAGATAGGAAAGGGAGAGGTTTGGTGCTCTGTCCCCTGGCGGGCATGTCCTGCCACAAGCCTGAGCTCTGCACCCATCCAAGGCTTAACTGAACATCAGCAGAAGCTGTGGGGAGGCTGAGGCTCCCCGTCCCCCTGGCCAGGTTGAACACTGATGAAGTGAGTGCCTACCACATGCCACACATGAGCTGGCTGCTGGTACCCCCAGACAGGCGTCGTCCTTCAAGGAGCCCCTGGCCACTGCTTTCTCCTTCTGTGACCCCCTCACTCACTGCCACAACATTGCTCCACTCAGAAAATCTGCCCTCGTCCAGCCTCAGTTTGCTCCTCCGTGAAAGGCAGCACAGAATGTGGCTAATTCTAATCGCCTCCTCAGCACTGACGCCATCCTCGTCACCCCCACCACCTCGAGGGCTGCTGGGGGTCTGCCTGCAAGCGCTGCTCCCCAATCAAACGAAGCTCCATTGTTCCGCCACCTCCCAGCTGGCCCAGCTTCAGCTTCAGAGGCCCCCACAGAGCTCAGGGCACCGGGCCCAAGTCAGGAAGACCCGAGTTCAAATCCTCACTAGCTATGTGACCCTGGGTAAGTCCCTGGACCCGTCTCCTCGTTTATTCACCTGCCAGAAAGTGAGGGCGATGATTAGGGTCAAATGGGAATGTTTGTCTAGTGCCTCGCACAGGCCCTCGACATCGTAGGTGCTCGACAAACGTGCCTCTTCCCCTCCTTTCCTGATGCTTTTCTCTACTGACTCACTAGGTATTCCCTGTCCCTGACATGGCCTTTTCTGCCTCGGCACCTTTGTTCCAGCTGTCCCAGGGCCAGGCGTGCCTTCTCTTCTGCATTTTCCACCCTGGAGCCCTGAGCTCAGCTCAGATGCTGCCCCTCCCTCCGTGAGGCCTTTTCTCCATCTTCCCTCCCATTAGTTCCGTCCGGACTTGGCTGTAATTATTCTTAGGAAAGAGGCTTTCTCTGGAGAAGCTCCAGGGCCGCCCCTCATGTCAGAGGATTTTCTCGGGCTCCCCCAGCCTGTACGGATGGAGCACGGACTCTCTGGACACCAGGCTCCCTTCCCAGCACTCTGGGAGCCCTTGAGGGCAGAAAGCGCCGCCGCTGACCCAAGAGAGTGCCTGGGACGCGGGAGGCACGGAATGAACGTTTGCCAGGTTGTGGGATTTACGGCGGGTTGATGCGTGGACCGTTGGCGCTGACGGTGCCTTTGGTAGTGACGGTTTGCCCGGGGTGGCTCAGCCCGGCAGCCAAGGATTCTGGGGAGCGATGGCAAGGGGTCCCCAGATGGGGCTTTTACAAAATGATGAATGTATTTCAACAGAATTCATTTCCTTGGATTCTGCCCTTAACATACCCCAGGCTTTACTGGTAGCCAGAGTGGGGCCCATGACACCAAAGAGGGGACGAAGCCCTGTTCTAGTTGGAAAAGGGAGGCAGATGGGCCAGCTAGGTGGCCTGGACTTGGGTTCAGATTTGGCTTCAGACACCTCCTCGCTGGGCGACCCTGGGCAAGTTGCTCAAGCCTGTTTGCCTAGCCCTCACCCTTCTGTCTAAGCAAAGAGTAAGTGTTTAAAAACAAGAAAAAGAAAAAGAAAGAAAGGAGCGTTTTGCATGGCCTATGTTCCTGGCCAGTGTGGCAACTGGGCTTCTGGGAAATGGGGTTAGGAGAGGCCAGCCCCGGCCCTGAGGCCTCCACCTGTCTTTGGTTTTATTAATGAAATCAGACAAAGTGGCCGGAGGAGCAATAATAAAAACATTAACAGCTGGAGCGAAATGACCATTAAATAAAGCGTTTGGCCTGCCTCATCCTCTTTCTAAATGGCATAGAAGAAAGGACTTGGCATTTCTCCGAGCTGTCTGATGATGGAATAGTTTATCACGTACATGTAATGAGTGCCCTGTCCCTGGAGGTAGCCAAGCAAAGGGTGAATGACTCCCTAATGGTGGGGGAAGTTGGACTTGAACTGTGTTCCAGCTTTGGGAGCCCGTCATGTGCCAGGGCAGAGCTTGGCCTGGAGGGGGTATGCTTGGGGGTGGTGGGAGTCCAGAGGAACTGGGCTTCTTTCCTCAGCTTGAGGTGTGTCAGGGCCATCACTCCCTCTGACGCCTTAGGGGGCTCCATCATCCAGCCATCATTCAGTGTTCCTGCCTGGGCCTGATCCGGGATTCCCCAGAGATAGACACAGGGCTGGGCGTGTGGCCGGGCCCTGGGAAACTTGTGCAGGACACATGTGGGCCCCGCACATGTGTCTAGGCTAGGGAGCAGCAGAGCAAGGCTTGGGGCAGAGGCCTGCGGCCTCTCCCCCAAGCTGAGAGGTGGCTCCCGGAAACCTAGAGCAGCCCCTGCTTGGGCTCATGAGCCTCTTGGAGCATTGCCCAGCCATCCCCAGGGGCACAGAGCAGCCCGGCCTGGGCCAGAGGGCCCTGACTCCAGACCTCTAGCCTAGGCCAGGCCTCCGTGCCTCCCGAGGCCCCTGCCACCTCTTCCAGGCTAGGCTGCTTTGCCACGCACACCGGTAAACCTGATACGGAGAAACACAGACGAAGCCCTCTAAGAACCACAGACAGAGAGGGAGCCTCATCTCCTGGGGCTGTCGGGAAAGTCTTCCTAGGGGAGGCCCCCGAAGAACAGACAAGGCTTTCACTGTGTAGAGATGAAGGAGAAGTGCCAAGATGGCAGGCTGAGCCAGCCAGCCAGGAATCCATTTGGAGGAGAGCAGAGAGTGCATGAAGTGGGATGAGGGCAAGGAAGAGCTGGGAGGGTGGAGGCCTGCCGAGGCCAGTTGGTGCTCGCCCCTCCAGGCAATAGGGAGCTACTGAAGGTTTTTGTGAAGGAGAGTGGCAAGGCTGGAGCTGGGCCCTCGGGAGGTGATGCTGGCAGCTGTGAGCAGAGAGGCTGGAGTGCAAGCAGGCAGACCAAGAAGGAGGGAGGTGACGAGGCCCTATATTAGGGCAGTAGCTACGGGAGTAGGGAAGAGAAATGGTGGCACTTCCATGGCTGGGCCTTGAGATCTCATTGGATGTAGGGATGTGGTGAGCCTGGGGACCTGGAGGCTGGGGTGACGCCGAGCAAAGAGGGAAGCTGGAGGCAGGGATGGGCTTGAAGAAAGAACCGTCGGGCCAGTTTTGTACTTGTAGAGCTGGGTTTTGTGAGGCAGCCCAGGCTCAAGGCATGAAGAGCTGGCGCTCCAGCAGAGACTTGTGGAGTCGGGGCCCCTGGGCACTGGAGGCTGGAGGCTCTCAGGCTCAGGTAGGGCTGGAAGACACCTGACCGACCTCTTCATCTTCAGGAAGAGTTCATTGAGGTGCAGAGGGCAGAAGGGGTTTAGCTAGGGTGGGGCACTGGGTGCCTGGTCCAGGGCCACAAAGGCAGTGACCACAGGGGTGGGATGAGTCTAAGCCCCGGCGTTCTTCCTTCTGACACCTGTTCATGGTGAGCTCAGGGCAGCAGCCCCCAAACAGAGGAGGCAGGAGCATCTCTGGCAGACAGGCTGGCATGGATGGGCTTAGAGACCTTTCCACTGCCTGACAGCATCTAACCTGCTGTTCTCTCTGTGGGGGGCAGCGGGCGGCCACTTAAGCTGTCTGTGTTTTCATCTCTCGAGTGGGGAGAGGAAGCCTGACCTGCTGGATGGGCCTGCTGAGAGAAAGAGCTAATGACTTTTCTCCAGCAGCCAGAGGGAGGGCTCCGGGAAGGCAGCCCAGGCCCGGCGGGCCAAGGCCATCTTCATCACTTGCCCTCATGGTATGAGAAGCTGCTCCCCTGGGAGGCCCAGGCCCAGAATGCCAGAGCGCAGATCTCCTTTCTTTCTGCAGCTCCATCCTCTGCAATATCTGGCTCACAGGAGAGGTGACGGAGGGGATGGGCCCAGAGTGAAGCCATGGACAGGAATGGGACTTGAACTCAGGGCTCAGGACTGCCATCTTCCAGGAGTTTACAGCCAGAAGGATAAAACCCATAACCAAGTAATGCTAGAACAAAACAATAAGTATAGTAGGTAAAGATAAGGTGCTGAGGGGGATTGGTGTGTGCGAGTGTATGTGTGTGCATGTGCGTACGCACATGTGCAATGTGCGTGAGTGTGTAAGGGCCTGATTCTTACTCAAGGGACCAGGAGGGTTTTCAGAGGAGCTATGAAGGGAGAAAGGTCAGGGATTCGTGGCCTTCAAACCTGGTACTGACTATGTGGTCTCTGGCGAGCCAGGAGCCCCAGCCAAACCCCTGTGTTAGAAGAGCCTTGGGGGCCATCTGTCACCAGCTACAGCTGATTACCAACTGCCTCTCTGACATTCCTACCAGACCCTTGAACTTTGGCTTGAAGACCTTTAAGGAGGGCAGCTCACTCCCCTTTGGGCCAGCTCTCCTTGGGGATGGCTACTGACCGACCATCTGCCTCTTGGTGCCTTCCCACCACGGCTCTGGGGCCAAGAGGATGAGGCAAATCCCTTTTCTGTTGAAGACCTTTACAGTCATTGAAAGTGGCGATCTCAGCCCTCTAATCCAGGGGTTCCCAAACTTTTTTGGCCTCCCACCCCCTTTCCAGAAAAAATATTACTTAGTGGCCCCTGTCACATACTATCACCGCTCCTTACAGTTATTCACTGCCCCCAAATGCACCCGTGGCCATCACTGTCCCCCTGGATC
Source organism: Gracilinanus agilis (assembly GCF_016433145.1). Lineage (NCBI taxonomy): Eukaryota > Metazoa > Chordata > Mammalia > Didelphimorphia > Didelphidae > Gracilinanus > Gracilinanus agilis. The sequence goes on along the minus strand of NC_058130.1, from coordinate 780,077,908 downwards.
GCTGCAGCACCCACTGGGGGCGGTGGCGCCCACTTTGGGAATCACTGGTCTAAGCAGTCTTTCAACCAGGCTCAACATATCCAATATGTCCACTGATCTTTATGCTGTTGGGGCCATTGCCATCTTGGCCATCCTCCTTTGGGTTCTCTAGCTTCTCAATACAGCTGCACATGCTATTCCAGACAGGCACCGACTCTGCTCAGGGCCATTGGGACATCCTCTATCCCCTCTAGGTCTGGGGCACTGGCTTCTCCACTAGCTTCCTTGGCTACCATGTTCATTCTGGGGTCACGCCAGGGCCTTCTTCAGACAAACTGAACCACTTGTTCTTCCCTCTTCACTTTTATACTTATGAAGTGGGTTTTTGGAACCCGACTACGTCTTGACATTTATCTCCATTCAATTTCTCCTTTAAGTTTGGCCCACCGATCCAGCCTTTGAAGGCTCTCTTGCCTCCTGATCTTGCCCACCGAGTTAGTAATCCTTCCTAGCTTGGCGTCTTCTGCAAACTAGATAAACTGGCTGTGTTTGCCTTGACCCAGACAGTGCAGGGTCAGGCCCAGATTCACAGCAAAACCACTTTACTGCCCTGTTTCTCAGGTTCTTCAGCCAGAAACGAGGAAGACAAAGAGGCACAACTCTCAGCCCTGGGGAAGTAGCTGTAGGGTTGAGTGTGGTCGTGGCTGCGGGCTGGTGAAGAGCTCTCTAAATGGCAACCTCATTTCCACTGGGGAACGTGGTAGGAACATTAGTGATGAGTGAATAGAGTTGGGAGTGTGGAGACTCCATCATGCTTGAAACTCAATACAGTCATCCCTTACTATATCTCGGTTCACTTATCATGGCTTCATTGTATCGCGGGTTCAAAAAATATCTAATTCTGTATCGTGGAGTTTTTGTTATATCGTGGGATTTTGTGGATGAATACTTTACTGTACACAATGGAAATGCAGTACACCACTACAGGTAGCGCTTGGGCAAGTTTGTCAGTGTGAGATTGTACACAGCACACTATTGGCTGATGGAATGAAAGGCAACCAACCACAGCTCTGTGTCCTTATAAGAGTGTGCGAAAGGCTTATAGGAGAGTGGGAAGGGTTTATAAAGCTTTAAAAGAGATATAAATAATAAAATAAATATAACACTGCTACTTCACGGATTTTCACCTATCGTGGGAGTCTCTAGAATGTAACTCTCGCCATAGGGAGTGATCACTATACCTTGTTTTGGGGAGAGGGGCTTTCCACACTTTTAAAATCATGTATCCTATTAGTAAGAAGTGTCTGTGTCAGGCACCTCTGACATTTGTCTATTTATCGATTGACTGATTTCTAGGTTAGATGAATAGACTTCTACGCTATAATGGCGTACAGTTATCCCTTCCCCATGGTGACTTTCCCTAGGATGGTTTCGATACATTGCGAATAGGCATAATAAATGAAATGGAATTTGGGGGGAGTTTTGTGGAAGCCAAAGATGACACAAAAAAGTTTAGAGACTCAGCAATGCATACTTGACCCAAAATCTGCAATAAGATGCTAGGAACTCCCCGTAAAGGAAAAGAAAAGAATTCAGACTTCTTCTCTGGCATGAAGGAAGGGAATCTGCAGATTTTCCAGATCATGAGGGCCCCCCGCCATGGGGAAGGGATGACTGTACATTATAAAACGGATGCAAAAATAGAAATGGTCAAAGAGTGAGACAAAGACGAAAGAATATTTGTTCCTGGAGTCACCAGAGACACTGGGGCTTATTGAGTAGGGGACTGCCGCAGACACATTTAAGGAGAGGGTCTAGGCAGCTCTGCTACAGCCATAATAGGCCTTAACTTGGGCGGGGGGCTTAGTAGAGAGGAAGGTGTGGAGGGAGAAACAATAAGATTGGACAGCTTTTTGTATGTGAGGGGAGTGCAAGTCAGTTGAGGGTGCCCCAGAGGTTGCAAACCTGGGTGATTGGTGGTTATCCCCCTCTCCCTCCACTAGAATTGGGAAGTTTTAAAGCAGGATGGGTTTGGGAGAAAGATAATGTCATTAGATCTACAATGCAGATGGTAACTCATCCAGGCCTGCTCACTACATGTGCCTCACTGATCGCTGCCCTGGAGCGTGGAGCCATTGGGGTGCCTGCTATAGCCACACGGTGATTTGAGGGAGGAAAGGAGGGAGAAGAGAGAGAGAGAGAGAGAGAGAGAGAGAGAGAGAGAGAGAGAGAGAGAGAGAGAGAGAGAGAAAGAGAGAAAGAGAGAGAGAGAGAGTCAGG
>NC_058130.1:780010744-780075264 GCF_016433145.1 Gracilinanus agilis | reverse complement strand
AGAGAGAGAGAGAGAGAGAGAGAGAGAGAGAGAGAGAGAGAGAGAGAGAGAGAGAGAGAGAGCCTGCTTAAGTGCTGGTGTGGATGCCTGGGCTGGGCTTGGGTGACAATGCTGCTGAGTGGACCAGGCTAGGGCTAAAAGCGTGATTTCCCAAGAGCCAGAGGATGCGATTGGGGTGGAGACAAGGAAAGCGAAAAGCCTGGGATGAGCTGTTGCAGGGAGGGTGGGATTTGGAGACCACCATTGTTGGAGAAAGATTGTAAACTTCCCGGTTGGGGTTGTCGGCAACTGCTAGAGAGGTAAGAGAAAACCTCCCATGGGATGGGAGAAAGGTCACTGTTGGGAAGAGGGTGTCGAATCCATGGCTGAGGCCAGAGCTGCACTACACGGGGCAGGAATGGCACTCCAGCTGCCACCCAGTCTTCCTCTCTCAACCCCTCCCAGACCAATGCTTAGGAAAACATGAGAGCTTTTGATGGCTTCTTTTCCATGGGGCCTAATGGCAGCTGGGATGGGGGAGGCAGCAGCAGAAGGGGCCTTTGTGCTGAGATGTCTCAACAGAACCCAGTGGAGAACCTAGAGACCAAAGGCCCCAGTGTGGTTTGCTCTGGGTGGGCATGTGGCTACTTCCAAATTGTGCCTCTTAATTGCTTGGTTAAATGCATCTGCTCCCTCTTCCAGAAGGCCAAAGCGAGCCCTTTTAAAGCTTAAACAGAGCCTGTTCCCTCCTCCTTCTCTCTCTCTTCCCTTTAGCTCCCCCCACAATCATACCCAGTGTTTTGAGCTAGAAGGAGCCTCACCCTGCTTGGTCAGAGCCTGAGTCTTGTCAAGAAGCACTGAGAACTAGAAAGAGGGAACGTGCCCCAAGTCCTACCACGGATGGAGGGGAAGCTGGGTCTGCATCCTGGGTCTCCTTTTTCTCAGGGTGTGGAAATGACAAGTGCACAATGACTGAGTGTAGGAGGCTTGTGTTCAAATCCTGACTCAGATTTTACCTGTATGACCTTGAACAAGTTTCCTTTCCTCACTGCCTCAGTTTCCTTCTCTATAAAATGAGGCATTTGGACTAGGCCCTTTCAGAGGTCCATTCTTGCTTGAAATCCTCTCGCCCTGAGACCTCCATTGCATTCTGCTGCCTCTTCTGGGGACCCTTCTTCATCGCCGGGCCTGGGGACTGGAGAACCATTCTTGTTTTGTGCAGACATTCATGACCCTCTGAGCAGGTCCACATCGATCCATGTTGGCAACCCAATGGAGCTCCGTCTTCGGGGAGTGTCTCATGAGGCCCGCTGAGGAGGGCAGGCTTTCCGGAGAGCAGTGGGGACGGAGAGGCTTTTTTTCCAGCTCCCCTTGCCCAAGCGGCCCTCCCTTTGACCAGTACGAAGCTCGTCTTCAGGTCATGTTTCAAGCAGAGTCCAGCACTGGGTTTCCTGATTTCAGATAAGGCCGCTAAGCAGCTGAGAATGCCAAGTCAGCATCCCGAGGGCCCTGGCCCATTGTTGAGGCTTCTGAGGTTTGGGCCAGTGTGATGACAGGCCTGCTTTTGTGTGCAGGTTCTGTCCCACCCCAAAGGGAGCTCCTGGTGCGGGTGGGGAGGGCAGACCTTCTCCTTCCATAGTCTCCTCCACTTCCCTTCCTTCCCTCCAGGGTCTTGAGTCACCTCCAAATCAAACCGTTCAAGAGGTTTTTCTCAGTTCTCATCCTCCTCGGCCTCCATGCAGACTGAATCCTGGGATATCACCTTGCACTGTCCTCACCGCCCCCTCCGCAGCACTGACTTCCTAGGGAGCATTTGGGCAAACTTGAAAGTGCCTGACTGGGCCTGCCGGTGCTTGTCGTCATTTCTGCTTCGGCCGCTTCTTGGGGGCTCATTGCCCAGCGTGCCCTCTGGCCAGTACAGCTCTCTCACTCTAGGCCTCAGGCCTTGGCTAAAGTCTTGCCTTGCATTGTCCATCAGCAGACTTCCCTCTCCTGAAACTTCAGTCTAGAGCACTCCCCGAAGACCTGCTTCAGGCTTTCTGCCTCTCCAGGAGGAATTCTTTGGGTTAGTTGGAGGCTTCCCTCGCCTTCATGTCATCGTCAGTGAGCTGCCAAGCCCTGTGGCATCTGCGTCTACCCCTAACCCCTTATTTCCTGTCTTCTCCACTTCTGATACTGCCCTCGTAGCACTCATTCACTCAGCCCACCCTTCCTGGTTTTCCTCCATGTAGATCTGCCCACACCATGTTGCTTAAAGACCTTCTGTGCTGGCAGCCAGACCTGGAGACAGGAGGTAAATCTAGCCTCAGACACTTCTTGGCTGTGTGAACCTGGAAAACTGGACAAGTCACTTAACCCTCACTGCCTAGCCCTTACCTCTCTTCTGCCTTGGAACCTTGGAAGGGATGCTTTGCATTGATTCTAAGACAGAAGGAAAAAAAAAAGACCTTCTGTGGTTCCCTGTGGCCTAGTAAAGGGAGCTCAGAATTCTCTACCAGGTAGTCACAGCCCTCTAGTCTCATCTTGCCCAGCTTTCCTGCCTTATTTTATGTAGCTGCTTCCTTCCATGTTCTCATCTCTTGGGCCAAGAGGGACTAGCACCCATATCTACAGCTTAGACTTTCCCACTTCTGGACCTTTGCCCTCTGCCTTCCTTGAAGACTTAGAAGTGGAGATTCCTTTCATAGGTGGATTGGATGAGGTGGCTGTGGAGATCCCTTCCAACTCTCTGGTCATATGCCGCTTATCCTTGGCCTGTCCTTTCACTTAGGTGTCTCCTCCTCCAGGAAGTCGGACTTGATCATCTTTGGGGAGTGGCCTCCTCGCTCAGTAGCCTTGTTGAGGAATTCCCTGGCATGTTTACAGTTGTGTGTGAATGTGCCCTAGTATTCTGAGCTCAGTGAAGGCCTTTCTGAAAATCCATTATGTCCTTGGGGATGACCACACTGAAGGGCCCCCCACCTCCCCCAGCAAAGACCCCTTACGTGTGGGAGTGCAGATGGAGCGGGGAGCCACAGAGTGGCCCAAGGTTCTCCTTTGTCTGTTCTTCCCCCTCTGTCCAGCATCCGGGGAAAGAACCATTTCCCATTGGCCTCCCGCCACCCTTTCTTTGCCTCTGTGTTCCCTGGGGCAGAGGGATGAACCCTTGGAACAAAGCTTTGTTTTTCACTTGCATCATCCTGACTCGAGGGAGAATGAAGCCTTCCCAAAGGCCAGGGCTCCAGGATGGATGGCTCTGGGTTGTTCTGGGCCCTTCTGAGCCTCCCTCTCCTGGGACAGAGGCCTGAGAACTGCCCTAGAAGTGGCCTGACATTCAGGGCTGAGCATCGAGGGAGCAAGTGACTCCTCGGGAAGGAAGGATTACAAGCCAGTTACAGACACTCTGAGCACTTCCTTCTTCATCTCGCCACACAGTGGGACGTGTGCTCACAGGCTTTGGGTTTAAATGCCACCTCGGACACTTCTTGACTTTGTGATCTTGGGCAAGTCCATTTATTTCCCTCAGCCTTGGTATCCTCATCTCTCCCTTTCAGGTCCAAGGTTGGATCACTGATAAAAATACCGAATCTCATAGACTCAAGCACAGATCCCTCAGATATGCCATTGGATTCCATCCAAACATTTTGCAATGTAGGCAAACTAAATCGACCCTTTTCCTATGACCTGGCTGACCAGTCAGGGCCTGACGCAGGCACGACCTACCCTCGACAAAGTGGTGCTGGTGCTTTGAGATCCCTGCAGGTCAGAACCTTTTCATTAATTCATTCTGTGATCCAGGGCAGGCTCTCTGGCCTCGAATCTACAGCCCTTTCTGGAAACGAAGTCCTCTCCTCCCCAGGTTTCCTTGGCCTAGCTTCTTTTTCTTCAAGGCTCCATGATCTTTTGGAGGTAATGGACGCAGGGACTCAGCACATTTGCCAGCTCTTCTAGCTTTGAGAGTCTACATTCTAAATTCTCTTCCAAATCGAAAATTCTGCAGTTTCTTAAGAGTCTAGAGCCAGGGCAAGATGGGAATGTTTCCTGGGAATGTTCCTGTGGGGCCAACAAACCCAGAGACCCCTGCCATGCTGCCTGTCCCTTGGCTGAGGTGAAGACTTCAGGTCCTGGCTAGACCAAGGAGAACTTCGGCTAATGACCCTTTGAGCTGTCTGTGGAGAACAGAGCTCTACCACTATTTCTTAGGCTCTCTCTAGGGCCTAATGGAGGCCAGAAGCCTAGTAGATAGAACATTGGCCTGGAGTTAGGAAGACCCGAGTTCTGATCCTGCTGTAGAACTCTACTTTGTGACCCTGGACAAGTCACATAACCTTGGTCAGCCCCAGTTTCCTCATCCACAGAAGGAGGGAGTTAGATGCAATGGCCTCTAAGGTCCCTTCCTAGCTCTCTATCTATGAGTCTACTACTCCCAGTATCATAAATGAATACATCAACGGGCAGGCCTAGGGAGTCCCTAAGGCCCTTTCTTTGCTTCCGCCCTCTTGCCCAGAGAGAAAGGAAGGAATTGGCCACGGGTCGTATTGGCAGGATTCCTAGAACGTGCTGACAGTGGCCGGCGGGCTTTGAGTGGGAGGCTCCTGCTGGACGTGAGCGAGGTCCTTCCACCAGACATCCCTGGAGGACCTACTCAGAGCTTGACTGAATCGGGGGCGGGTGCACCCAGTGCTCTTTGGTAACCCTCAAATGCCCAGGAACAGGTCAGGGCCAATTTCTGGCCAGCCAATGTTGTCTGCTATACCGTCCGAGCTCCTATGGCCCCCTAGAGCTGCATGCCTGTCAGGGCGGGCTGGATTAGGATCATCTGGTCCATTTCCCAGTATGCCGAGGGCAGAGAAAGGAGATGGGAGGGAGGGAGGGAGTTCTGGACATAGAGCTGCCCTCGAGGGTAGATGTATCTGATACCTTGCGGCCTCCTTGGTACCGTTCAGACATCCGACTCTCCCTGTCGGGGCCTGTTCATCAAAAACTCAGGTATAGGGATGCTGCAGGAGGGCCCCAGGGCACTATGGGAAAGGACTGACGCTCGGCTTGTTGACCTGTAACTCGGCCCTTCCCAAACATGCGCTCTGCGGGTTTGTACTGCTCAGGGGGTTCCAGCCTGAAAATGGGCTGTTTTGATGACTTCAAAGCGCCCCCCCCCACACCCCGTGGCTCCCAAAGCCTCAGATGCCCCTCGAGTAGATAGTGCATCGGGGAGGCCCCTCCCCTATTTCCTTAATTCGCTGGACTCCGTTGTTCAGCTCCAAATGCTCAGGAGTCTATCGCTTCTCCTTGCCATTAGTCTGCTTTGTGCCTGGAAACTCCCAGTCTCCCTGTATTCTCCTTGGCAACACACTGACGCAGGGGGTGGCAGCCAGGGTGGATGCTGCTCCCACACCTGCCTGGCTCAGTGGGGAAAGGTTCCATCTCGTCGCTGTAACCCAGAGGACAAGGCCTCCCCGGAGGTAGCCTCTAGCCTTCCGGTGCCCGGCTACCAGGCATGTGGCTAGGGGAGGGGAGACTGGAAAACCTGGCAAGCCGCAAGGGAGAGTGGCGTGGCCGCTGCCAAGGTCAGACAGGCAGAGACGGCAGAAGCAGCAGCCATGGCCCTAGGCCAGCCAGTATCGAAGCTTATCAGCTGAGCTTCATCCCTCCACCGTGTCCCTGGCCTCAGTTCTGCCCCTGGCTCCAGTCTGGCTCCTGCTCCTGGCTCTAGGACGGTCCTGGCCTGGCCCTGGAGCATGCCTCCACCTTGCCCGGGGTTCAGAAAGGAGGCACTCATAGAAGGCTGAGTGACCTGAGGAATAAGATGACTGATGTTCAGGGCTCTGGGAGTGGGGCGAGTGGGGGACACACACACACACACACACATCTTCCTCCCCTTCTCTTGCTGTTCCTGGACTTGTCCTCCCATGACCACCTTGCCAGTGACCTCTAGGGGCTGTCTCCTCCCTTCTGCCTTCTCTCCTTCTCTGTCCCTTCCTCCTTAGGGCCTGGGGGCTTCAGAGAAGGCCACCCATCTGGGCCAGACTGCTTGGCTTTCTCCTGAGCTCTGGCCAGGTCAGCCTCAAGTTCCTGGCTCACTGGAGGCCTTAATGAAGCGCTTCCTTTCCTAGTCAGTTTTTTGGGGACATAGCGAGACCCGCTCGAAGTCTCGGGAATATCGGCCTTTGCCCCGACGGAATAAACCCTCAGGACAGTGGCCTCAGGGATGGCCCCTTTCTGAGTGGATTGCCGGAACCCTGGTGACATCACATCGCTGCTTGGAGAGAGACAGACCGGGCTCCCTCCTGCCCCGGCCCACTTACAGCTCTAAGAGCGTCTCTCTCAAACCCCCCCTTCTGACTCCTGAGATGAGAAGGCCCAAAGGGCACCTCTCCTCAGGGAGCGGAAGGCCCGGTGGGTCACGGCTGTCTCTGACTGCTCTGCTCTGGCTCAACATCCCCAGTTCTTCTAATCAGCCGTCACGAGACCCAGTCTTCCAGCCCCTTCCCTCCTAGTCACTCTTCTCTAGACATGGTCCAGCTGGACCCTGGGCTTTCTAAATGTGGCGTCCAGAGCTAGATGGCTTTCCAGGCAGAGTCCCTTCGGATGAGAGGATGGCGGGACTGCTGTCTCCCTAGCTCTGAAACTCCTAGCAAGGGGCTTGTGGGGACGCTGAGCTCTGATTCTTGTCTTTAGTAACTCAGTCTGTCCAAGCAGGAAGGGATCTCAGAATCTGAGCCAGGCTCCATGCCCATTCTAGGGATGGGATAACTGAGGTTTGGAGAGAAGGCACTTAGTCTGAGTCCCCCAGCAAGTCGGTGTCAGCTAAGACCAAGGATTAAGGTCTCCTGAACTTTCCCCTCACCATCCTTGGCAGAATGGCTGGTCCTAAGGCCTGAGGGTAGGGGGTGGCCACATACAGGGGATGATCTGGAGGGCAGCAGGTGCTCGCTTGTGGTGGGGCCTCCCTGTCCGCTACTTTGCCCCCTGACCCCTCTTCCCCCTTTCCAGTTTCCCTAGCATGTGAGCTCCCCGAGGGAAGGGCCTGGGACACTTGCCGGAACCCAGGGAGCCCTCAGGATAAGTCCTCTGTCTGTCTGTCTGTCTGTCTGTCTGTCTGTCGGAGGCTCCTTCCTTGGGAGGAAGACCAGAACCAGATACCACTTTAGGCTCCTTGTGGCACCTGGGCCCCTCGGGCCAGGAGACCCCAGCCCTGGCACCAGTGCCGCCTGGGCAGAAGAGCAGCTCTTAGTTCTGGGACATCTGAAGGTTCCAAAGTCCTCTGCTCACAGCTCAGTCCTTGCGCGTCGAGCTGTTCTCAGAGGCCGTCGAGGCCAAACTCCAATTGTCAGAGGAGGAAACTGAGGCCTAGGGAGGGGGAGCGACAGGTCCAAAGGCGCTCTGGTAGCTAGCAAGCATTGGCAGTCTAGGTATTAGGGTCCTTATTTGACAGATGAAGAAACTGAGGCTCAGATCTGCCTAAACCTATGGAGCAAGTGAGTGGCTGAGTCTGCAGTGGGAACTGAGTCTTCTGACTCCTCTCTCCATCCTGCACCTCCTCTTAACATAGAACACAAGAAATCAGAACATATCATGGATCTGTTGGTAGAGTCTGGGGCTGGCTTGGGGGCCAGGAGCCCTGGGTTCAAATCTCTCCTCAGACTCCTACTAGCCACAGGAGCCTGGGCAAGTCATTTGACAGCTCAGAGTCTCAGTCTCTACATCTGTAAAATGGGGACAGTAACCCTCTTTTGCCCCATTTTATAGTCTGGCTTTGGAGAAGGCACGTTGCCTGCCTGAAGATGCTTAGAAACCTGAGTGCTCCATCAGGCATGCTAGAGCAGCAGGCAGCTCATTTGGGTCACAGGTCGATGGACATTTCTGAGAGCTGGGTCTGAGGGACACGAAGGCAAAACCCAAACCTCCCTGCCCGCCGGGAGCTCCCCTTCGGCCAGAGGCATTTGGGATTGTGGCTGGGCATTCGGGGGGGCTTCAGGGAAGAGGTGACGCGGGGCTGAGTTTGAGCGATGAGGAAGGAGGGCGTTCTAGGCATGGCGGGGAAGGGGTAGGCAAGGCTCTTACAGGCTTCCAGAGGGCATCCCAGTGCCTGGCTCTAGAGCATACTGGGTCCAGAGCTTGGGTCACTGTTCGAGGGCTTTAGGGATGTTAGTTGGTACCCCAGATATTGTCAGCTGGTGGGGTGCCATAGTGCATAGAGCACTGGGCCTACAGGCAGGAGGACTCAGCTTTGTGAATTCCACTCTGACCTTAAACACTTCCTAGTTATGTGACCCTGGGCAAGTCACTGAACCCTGTTGGCCTCAGTTTCCTCCTCTGTCAAATGAGCTGGAGAAGGAAATGGAGAACCGCTCCAGCATCTCTGCCAAGAAAACCCCAAATGGGGTCACAGAGAGTCGAACATGACTGAACAACTTAGCTAGGGATGCCCAGGGGCGGGAGGAATAATTTATTAGCTTTTTAATTTATTCTTTAGTTATTAGTTCTTTTCCCCCTGCCAGGGACAGGATGGCACCCAGGCCTGCCAGGAGGAAATGAGGTCCTGCACCGCTGTCTCCCGGGTCCTGGAGAATGTGCCCCTCAGACCTGGGGCCCTCTTGGGGAGGAGGGATCAGTACTAATGGAGACTGCGGGCTTGGCGCTCCAAGGACCCCTTCCCCACATTCTTGGGCTCGAAGGGGAAAGGCAAGGCAGAGTATGGCACATTTTAGGGTCATTTGGCAGAGACCTTAGAGAGTATCTTCATTCAGTGTTCTCAGATAATGAAACTGAGGCTCAGGAGGGGACCTTGGCCAAGGTCACAAAGGCAGGAAGGGGGATTTGAATCCAAGCCCCCTGACTCCAGAGGCCCTGCTCTTTCCACTAAACCATGTCTGCAGAGCGGCAACAAACCATCGGTCAGCCTGTGAGCAGGATTGCCTTCCCTGTGTACTAGAGACACAGAGGGGTGCCTGGGGCCCTCGCTGGCAGACTTCCCATCTCCTTGGCTCATGCCATGAGCATGCCCTCCCTCCCTGGTCTCCCTGCCAACGCCCCGCAGGGGCCGACCCAGGCTAGAAACACAAGGATGTGGCGATCAATAGCGACAGAGCAGGGAGGTCCCAGGCACAGGCTGAGATGGAAGAAAGAGCCGAGGCCTGGGCCCTGCCCGCCCTCCTCCCCAAACCCCCACCTCCCAGACGGCACATCCCTGCCTGGGAATCTCCAGAATTCCTTCCTCCCCTGCCTGCAAGCCTCGGCCCCAGCAAGTACCACCGGTTACAACTCTCCGACCCCTTCCGCTCCCAGGGACACAGGAAGGGACCCCCTCCGTTTCCTGAGGCCGGACGAGGTCGTTTCTAAGCCCTTCCTAGTTCTGATGTTCCCGTTCTCTCCATCTGTCAGGAGAGAGGTGGCTCGCTTCCTAAAGTGCTGGGCCTGGAGGCAGGAAGAGCCAAGTTCCAATCTGGCCTCAGACACTTCCTAGCTGTGTGACCCTGGGCAAGTCACTTCACAGCTATTTGTGCCTCAGTTTCCTCAACTGTAAAATGGGGATCACAATCTAGATTAAATAAGATAATAGTGGGAAATACTGGCACACAGTAGGCTTAATGAATGCTCTCTTCCTTCCTGAGGATGAGAGAAGCTGAGACTTTTCCAAGCTCCCACAGTGAATCACTGGCAATCTGAGGATGACAGAAAGTCGGCCACTGGATTTAGACTAGGCCTCGGTGTTTATTCGTCCCCTCTCCAGAGCTGTCCCGTAATAAATGGTCAGCTGTCTGCGGCCAGCCTCGCCTCTGCTCCAGTCCCCTCTGAGTCTTCTCTATACTCAGCGCCCTTCCGTGACACGATCTCAAATGCCCTTCTCCTGGGCACTCTCTGGGGGCACATGTGCTGGCTTGGCTTTCTCTCTCCTAGACGGAGATGTGGAAGCCCCGGGACCGTCACCCCCTCAGAAGGACACCAGACAGCTGTTGGTCAGCCTTAGACTATGTTGCCTCTCTTCCCCAGGCCACCCTTGTGACTTGCTGAGGGTGGTCCACTAAAGCCCTCAAGTCTTCTTCATTCCCCTGAATTGCTTTCTGCCCAGCTACTCCTCCCTGGCCTTGGGGGTGGGATGAGGAGTTGGGGCGCCTGCATCCCTCTCTGATGGACTACAATCCCGTCCCTAGCTAGGGCCAGCTGTCAGCTTCCTGGAAGCCCCGGAGGTCCCGCCGGGAAAAGCCGCCTTCTCGGCCAGTGAGAGAGGGCAGCCGGGCGGCAGCCCCGGGCTCCGAAGGGCCTTAGTTCCTGGCGGCGCCCCTCCCAGCTGCAGCTTTCAGCTCTGACTTAGGAGGAGGCCTTGGGAAGCGGCAGTTTGGGGAACGGTGGCATGCGCTAAGAGGACACGTAATGACCCGATTCGGACGGCACCTCAGCGGAAACGCTCCTTCCTCCCTCACCTCCACCAGCGTCGGCCCAAGACCGAGAGGCCCCAGAAGCTCCCCGTCCCTGCCCTGTTTTCAGCAGATCCTTGGCTAAGATTCTGTGCGGCTCCCTTTCCTGGTACCTTGCTTCAGACGAAGAAATGGAGGCCCAGGAGAGAGTCAGAACTTACTGTAGATGCCCAGCCGGGTGGGAGCGAGAGCTCACCACCCGGGGCCTGGAATTGCTTTTTCCTGCCTTTAGTTAAGGCATGGAAGGTAGAAAAATACCAACCATTCTACCCCCATCGTCCATTCCCCCTTCCTTAGCACCATGAGCTTCCATCGGTCAGCAGGCCCTTGAAGAGTTAGATAGGCCACCGGGAGAAGGAGGGGTGGCCAGGGCCCAGAGAGGCGGGGGAAGGGCTGTGACACTCGGGCACCGACGGGACAGACAAGAGCCGAACTTTTCCTGCCTCATGGGATCTGCCTCTGAGGGCCTCCATCTAGCTGGCCCAAGCCGAAGTCCTGCTTCTCCAGCCCTTCCGTTTCCCTGCTGATCAAATGCATCTTGACTGAGCCTGAGTTATAGCCTAGCCCAGGGGTTCCCAAACTTTTTTGGCCTGCCGCCCCCTTTCCAGAAAAAATATTACTCAGCCCCCTGGAAATTAATTTAAAAAAATTTTAATAGCAACGAATAGGAAAGCTAAACGCCCCTGTGGCCATCACCGCCTCCCTGGGTCACTGCAGCATCCACCAGGGGGCGATGGTGCCCACTTTGGGAATCACTGGCCTAGACTACTTGGGAGTTGGAGGGAGAACATTTTTTCCCAGCAGCTCTCAGGCCAGCAGGCCCTACGCTTGGCCCGTTCTCTGTTCTAAGGTTCTTCTATGCTCTAGGACCCTCTCCATCTCTGAGCTTCCTCTCTTCTTTAGTCCTCCCCAGCGAATGTTCTCTTATTCTACAAAGCCCCCCAAAGCCATCGAGAGACCAAAGCTTGCCAGGCTACAGGACTGGGGTCACGAGGATAAAGAGACGACCAGAGGTCAGAAATCTGGGCCAGACAGACAGATAGCTGGAAGACGGCTTACCAGCCAGAATGACAATGCCTGAGGGGAAGAAAAGGCTCTCTCCAGCTACGGCTTTTTATTTGATTCTTGCCAGAGCATGACTCAACTGCAGGGTAGGGGCAGCCGCCGTGACTTGGTCAGAAGGGAGTCTGAGGAGATGGCTGCTGAAGGTGGATGCTGACACCTAAGCGAGGGCCACACTCGGGCCGCCTCCTTGGAGTGCCCTTCCCTTTCTCCCAGCTCACAGTGTGGAGAGTCAAGCCTTCTTCCTCTGGACTCCCCAGCCCTCCCAGCTTGCCTGGAGCATTACTAGAAGGACAGAGGCAGGCTCCTGGCTTTCTGGGCCAGCCCTGACTCTTTGCCATCAGCACCCCCACACAGCTGTGTTTCTCAACATAACTAGTGGACCCCGTGGGCCCGAGGCCAAGGCCAGAGGGATGTGTGGTGAGTGGCTCAGCTGGGATGGGCAACAAGCACGTGTGAGTGTGTGTGTGTGTGTGTGTGTGTGTGTGTGTGTGTGTGTGTGTATGGCAGGAAGGAATGCTGATCCAGATTGGAACCAGGAGATCTAGGTTGTAATCCTGGCTTTGCCTCTGATTAGCTGCATGACATCCAACAGGGTCTTTCTCCTCTGTAATCCTCAGTTTCCTCAGGTGTAAAATGAAAGCTCCAATTCTATCTAATTCCATGACTCTGAAGGCGCCCGTTCTTCAAGTCCTCAGCCTGCTCCTGACAGTCCCTCTAGGCCCTGGTAGTGGCCCCTGGGTGGATGAGAAAGCAGAGGCTGAACCTGTCTGGGCCAGAGAAGGGAGGAAGGGCGTGAAAGAGAGTCTAGCTGGGAAGCCTTCTACATCATCCTGTGGCTGCCAGGGCAGCCTTTGGAGTCAGGGCGAGCCCGGAGGCTGGCCTGTGGAGGGGAGCAGCCCGCTAGGGCTCAGAGGAGCGAAGGGAAGACCTCTGGGGCCCAAGGAGCACAAGCAAACGCAGCCAGTGAACGGGGAGAGCTCCCCGGAGGAGGAGCTCGGTTTGCCCAGATGGCCATGTTTGTGGGGCAGGTGTTCTTCCTGGGTTTGGCTGTCTTGTGTATGTAGAGGTGTGTGTTAGGAGGGGGTGAGGGGAGTGGAGCAGGCCATTTCCTGAAGTGTGGCTGACTTTGAAGCCTTTCACACGGGGGCTCTTATTACGGTATATTCCTAGCAGCCTGTTGTCCATGAGAAGAGGGTGGGGGACCCGGGCATCCGTAGGCAGCGGCCACACCCAGGCTCTCTCAGAGACTCCCAGAATCTCTCCAGACTGGAGCCTGGGAGGAAAGGCCTGGAAAGAGGCCAGTCCTTCGGGAAGCACCATTTGTGCTAGGTCGGGTGGGGACTGGTGGCATCTCTGTCTGGGCAGTCCCTGTTGAGTTTGGGGGAGGCTCTCTGCAGCCCGGATCTTCTCCTACGGCTCAGGCGCTCCCTCAGAGAATAGCCTGGGGTTTAAAACCAACGGAGACACGGACCCCTGTGGTGGAAGAACTGAGCACGGACTTCCTCTCCGAGACTCCCCCTTCTCTCTGCGCTTCCCCCACCCCACCAGGAGCCTCGGGCCGAGGGCTTGGGAGGCTCGACGGCCATCATAGAACGAGCCGCACCCCCCCCCCCCCCAGCCCACGGCGAGGCCACGCGCCGCACTTACCGTCTGGTTATCCTCGTAGAGCTTCAGGTCGTAGCCGCTGAGCTCCACGCAGAAGATTATTGCTGTGACGCCCTCGAAACAGTGAATCCATTTTTTGCGCTCTGACCTCTGACCCCCCACGTCCACCATTTTGAAGGTCAGCTCCTTGAAGGTGAACTTGTTCTCCACAATGCCGGTGGTCATGTCCCGCGAGCGCAGGATGTCCTCCACGGTGGGGATGTAGTCCAGGGCGGCGATCCTCTCGAGGTCGTTCAGGTAGTAGGCCGCGTTGTCCTCCAGGTGGTACTCGCTGGAGCGGCTGAAGCACTGCTGCACCCCGGGGTCGGCCCACAGCCGCTTCATGACCCCCAGCAGCTCGGGGGTGATCTCCCCGCGGCTCTCGGCGGGGCCTGTCAGGGCGAACAGCTGCACGGCGTCGTAGGCCCGGTCCTGGTTGTGGAACTCGATCTTGAGGGCCGCCAGGGCCCGGATGATGCGCGTCAGGGAGTCGATGGCATTGTAGACGATGAGGGGCTTGTACTCCTTGCACGCCTCCAGGTTGAAGCCCCCGCTGTGGATGATCTTCATCTGCTTGACGATGGTGCTCTTGCCCGAGTTGCTGGTGCCCAACAGGAGCAGCTTGATCTCACGGCGCTGGCGCTGGCTCTCCGAGCGCAGGTGGCGGTCAATCCTCCGGGACCGCCGGGCTGCCTCTTTGTCCTCCGAGCTTTGCCGACATCCCATGGTATAGCAGCGGGGAGCCGGCCGACGGGCAGGGAAGCTGCGATGGGCTCTGGCTCGGCCTCTCCCTCTCCTGCCTCCTCCCTTCTTCCTCTTCTTCCTTGGTGCCTGGGAGCGGGCAGCTGCAGTATCTCTGAGCCCGCGTGCCAGGTGCACCCTCTGGAAAAAGAATGTAACTCTCCGGTACCTGATGGGCCAACAGGTCTGTACCAACCGGCTCAGGCCCGGCAGGGGTGGGCAGACCTTCTCAAGGGCAGCCTCAGACACCCCGTGCCTTCACTGCCTCTCATGGTGCTCCCCTGCCTGATGAAGAAATGGTGGCACATTCCCTCTAATGACAAGCCCTGTCCCTTGTCCCCGGCCTGGCCTGAGCTCTTCTGCATAATGATGTGGCCTCCTTCGGGCCGAAGGGAAGGAGCTGCCCAGCTTGGGGTTGGCCCCTGTTTGCCTGCCTTTTCACTCTCTTTTCCCGTTGCTCTGGTGATGCTGCCGGGGCCGGCTGGAGACGTGGTACAGCCTCACGACGCTGCCACTGCTAGTTTCCTCTTCGCCCCTCCTGGCTTGGGCTGTTCCACATCAGATCTGGGCATCCTCTTTCCCCATCTGCCAAACAGAGAGAACAAGCAATGAGCCCCACAAGGAGGGATCCCACTTCCTCGGTGCCTGAATCCTCTGGCATCTCTGTCCCTGCCCAGCACCCCCGGGCACCCCCCTGCCCCCCGCGCTGCAGATAATCAGCCAAGGAAGGCGATTTCTGAGAGTTCAAGCCCGACAACCCCGACAGAAACCCAGGAACAGCTGATGTCTCCGGGCCTCGGAAATGTGTTCCCCGAACAATGGTAAATCAGATGCCCTTTTCTCTCCAGCCTGCTGTGGTGTTATTATCCAAACCCACAGGAAAACAAACAGGCTCTCGCTGTGTCCCAATTCCCTCCCAGCGAGAGCCAGCCGCCTGCCTGCCTGCCCAGCCCTGTTCTGACTGGTTCGCCTGAAGCAAAGGAGAAGCGGGAAAGGCGGAGGCTCCGAACGGCCTAGGCCTTGGCCCTGGCCTGCCCCTAGCCTGCCCCTCTGCTCCTGGTCCTTGGGTCCAGCGCTCGGCTTCCTTGGACAAGCCCCAGCATTCCAGGCAATGGCTGCCATGCTGACCTGCCTGTCCCCGAGCTTGGCCCCTCTCCCCTGCCCTTCTTCCTCCTTTGAGGAGCTTTGCTTTGGGAAGAGGAGATTGGTTTATGGAAAGCCGCTTGAGCTGGGGTTCAGCCTCGGCACTTCCCCTGCCCTTTCTGGGCTCTTTCTGCCGTGGCTTCGTGATGCTCCAAGGAGGGTGGGCCAGCTGAGATTTGTTGGCTGGTGGGTTGAACAGCACCTATTTCTAGAGCACTGTGTGCTTTATAGAGCACTTTCCTCACAGCAGGAACCCCATAGGACAGGGATGGGCAAACTCTTTAAAGAGGGGCCAAAGGAAAGGAGATGCTCCTCTGTCAGTCTGTTTCTAAGGCAGTTCTTTCGAAGTTTTATTGTATTGTATCCTCCTCATTGTATGCGTCAGATTAGGAAGAATGTCCCGCAGCAGGGGGGCTGCATGTGGCCCGTAGTTTGCCCATCACTGCCAGAAGACATTCAAATCCAACAGGCGACCAGCATACTAGTCATAAGACACTGTGCTAGGCACTGGGGCTCTCCGGAAGCTCCCACACTGGGAGGGGCAGGGGAATGGAATATCTGTCCCAGCCAGGGAGAAGATTGAGTAGAGGCTGAAGGAGAGGCCAGACAGAAGGCTCTCGGAATATTGGAGAAGGGAGAGAACATCAATTTCCTTTTTTTTTTCTTTTTTTCAAATTTAATTTCCCCTCAATTTTCCAAAACCAAACCAGCATTTCCACATACCCAAATCTTTCTATGTTTAGCTTATTTTTCTTCATTTCTGCATGATAAGTCCCGTCCACAAGTATCCCAGTCCCTCCCCACCTGATATCATCAGGGAGACCAACATGCCCATCCATGCCCATTAAGTCTGTCACGATTCACCTTTCGGCTGGCTTTCTAGAGGGAACATTTACAGTTTATTCCTCCAGCATTAATTCTGTGCCTGTGCATAGCCTTCTCCTGGTTCTACTCATCTCCCTGTTCATGATCTCATGTAGTTCTTGCCAAATTTAAAAACTAGGGCAGCTGGGTAGCTCAGTGGAGTGAGAGTCAGGCCTAGAGACGGGAGGTCCTAGGTTCAAACCCGGCCTCAGCCACTTCCCAGCTGTGTGACCCTGGGCAAGTCACTTGACCCCCATTGCCCACCCTTACCACTCTTCCACCTATGAGACAATACACCGAAGTACAAGGGTTTTTAAAAAAAAAAACAAAAAACTAATTCGTCTGTTCATTGTTTCTTATGGCACAGTAGTCTTCCATCACAAATCCTATACCGCAATTTGTTCAGCTGTTCCCCAATTGATGACCCTCCCCTCAATTTCCAGTTCTTCGCCACCACAAAGAGAACTGCTATAAATATTCAGGAACATATGGGTTCTTTTCCTCTTCCCCTGATCTCCTTGGGGAACAG
Source organism: Gracilinanus agilis (assembly GCF_016433145.1). Classification (NCBI taxonomy): domain Eukaryota; kingdom Metazoa; phylum Chordata; class Mammalia; order Didelphimorphia; family Didelphidae; genus Gracilinanus; species Gracilinanus agilis. The sequence goes on along the minus strand of NC_058130.1, from coordinate 780,058,902 downwards.
ACCCAGCAAGGGTATCTATCGCTGAGGCAAAGGGTATAGGCAGCTTTATGATGCTCTGGGTGTAATTCCAAATTGCTCTCCAAGGTGCTGAGACCAGTTCACAGCTCCACCAACAGTGTATCAGTGTCCCCATTTTCCGCATCCCCTCCAACATTTGTCATTCTAGTTAGTCCGATGGGCGTGAGATGGTATCTCAGAGTTGTTTTGGATCATATTTCTCTACTCAAAAGTGATGTAGAGCATTTTTTTTCATATACCTAGATATGGCTTTGGTTTCTTTATCCCCAAATTGTCCGTTCTTATCTTTTACCCACTTATCAGTTGGGAGACGGCTCCTATTCTTGTCAGTTTGACCAAGTTCTCTCTGTATTTTGGATAGGAGATGTCTATCTGAGAGGCCATCTACAAAATGTTTCCCCTGAGTTTCTCTTTTCCTTCGAATCTTGGCAGAATTTGTTTTATTTGTACACAACCTTTTGAATTTAATGTACTCCAGATTATCCGGTTTACATTTCCCAATGCTCTCCATCTTTTGTTGACTCATAAATCCATCTCCTATCCACAAATCTGATAGGCAGTAGGGAGCATTGACTTTTGGAAGGGGGCCTAAGGAGGGCTTCGTTGAAGAAGTGACCCCCTGAGCTGAACCTTGAAGGAGGATTCATTTCAATTCCCCCAAATTGAATTATATGTACAATGTGCAGGGCACTAGGGATATTCTGAAAGAGGATGATGAAGAAGGAGGCTGTTCGGGCATGGGTCGGTTTGTCCAAATGCAGAAAGAGAATGCTATGTCTGAGCACTAGCTGGCAATGAAGATGGCCTAAAAACCAGAGAATACAAAGAAGAGCAATCAAGTCTGGAGAGGGGGATCAGAGCCAGGTTATTGGGGTTTGAAAAAGGCTGGATTTTATCTTTAAGCCAATAGGTTTGCATCTGCTGAAGGTTTTTGAGCCCGAGAATAACGTGGTGAGACCTATTCCTTGGCACTTGTTTGAAGGATTACCTGGAGAGGAGAAATATTGCAATAATCCAGGCCAGGGGAGAATGAATGCCCAGATTATCATGACAGCCCTATGAGGAGGGGACAGATTTGAGAGGATGTAGAGACAAGAATTATTATCCCTATTTTACACATGAGGAAACTGAGGTTCAGAGTTCAGTTCAGATGACTTGGCCAAGGTCACACAGTGCCAGAACCAAAAGAGGTCTTTCAAATCCCAGAGTTTAGTATTATTTTCACTGTATCTTAGTGTCTCCTAGTCCATTCAACAACATGTAACATTCCCCAAAGAGGCTCCATGGGGAATCCATTTAGAACTATTAAGAAAGACAAGTACACGAATAACTACTAATACAATGTGGACTGATAATCCATGTCTATAGAGGTTCAGAGAAGAAAAGCTGCAAAGGCTTCTTGGAGGAGGGAAGATGAGTTTTTTCTTGAAGGAGGATAAATTTCAAAATAAAATGTGACATGGGTTCCAAAAGGCTGCTTACAAGTATAAGATGGGGGTGGCATTGTAGACAGCAGTTGGCCTGAAAAAGACCTGGGAGTTGTAGCGTGCCTGGAAGTTCGGTATCAGTCAGCAGTGTGATACGGTGGCCCAAAGGCTAACGGAACCTTGTTGCTGATGGGTCATTTCAGTCATGTCTGACTCTGTGACCTCATTTGGGGTTTTCTTTGCCATTTCCTTCTCTAGCACACCTTCCAGAGGCAGATAGGGTGAAGTGACTTACCCAGGGTCACATAGCTATTAAATAATGCCTGAATTCAGATTTGAACTCATGGAAATGAGTCTTCCTGACTCCAAGCCTGGCACTCTATCCACTTTACCACCTAACTGCCCCAATAGGCCCTTAGTCTATATAAAGAGAAACAATGTCTAGACTAGGGAGGTCATAATCCTGCTATCTGCTGTGTCAGACCAGATCTAAAGGACAGGGCTCTGAGCGACACATGTAAAGAGAGACATTGACCAGCTGAGAGTGTCCCAATGAGACCAACTTGGATGTCTCTCTTGGGTATCTTACCTCCGTGCTGGGCATAATATCTCCACCGGATGTATTTGTTTGTTTGTTTGCTTTTTAAACCCTTACATTCTGGTTTGGAGTCAACACTGTGTATTGGCTCCAAGACAGAAGAGTGGTAAGGGTAGGCAATGGGAGTTAAGTGACTTGCCCAGGGTCACACAGCTGGGAAGTGTCTGAGGCCAGACTTGAACCTAGGACCCCCTGTCTCTAGGCCTGGCTCTCTGTTCACTGAGCTACCCAGCTGCCCCCCTAGATGTATTTGTTGAATGGCTTTCAGTGTGTCCGATATGAGAGTCAGTTAAAGAAACTGAGGATGTTTAGACTGGAGAAGAGAAAGCTTTGGAGGACACCTTTTTAAGCCCTGGAAGGGGGAAGAAATGACCTCAGAGAGTAGAATGAGGAACAGGGAGTGGGAGCTGCGAAGAAGCTAGGATGGGTTTCATAAAGGGAGGAGCTGTTCCAAAGTGGGGCGGCCTACCTTGGGGGAGGCAGTGGGTTCCCTTTTGAGCAAAGACTAGAGCACTGTTTTGGGGGGTCTAAGAGGCCTTGAAACTTTCCACCCTGAAGAATGGGATTCTAGTTGGATGGTGGGGCACAAGAACAGATGTCAAGAAGGGAAAATATGGGACATGTTGAGTGGTTTCCTTTCCAGCCCAAGAGATAGTATTGAGCTTGTGTAGAGCCACAGACAGGGTGGGTCCTGGGGAAGATCGGTGTCAGCACATTGGGCACCCAGTCTTACAAACTGGGCTTTGGGAAAGCTACCCCCATGCTGAGGCAGTCTGCGAATCAGCACCCATTCAAAACCGTAATACCTGATGTTTACTTTTATCAGCCAGCCAGAGGACAGAGTCATTCAAAAGAGAAGACATTTAACTAAACAGCAAAGTGAATAAAGTGACAAGAAAATATTTCCCTATGCATTCACACATACCATATCACCAGCTGGAGAGGGCATCATGCAAAAAACATGACAATTGAACATGTATGGGAGAATATGTATAAGGAACATTATGGCCAGGGAATACAACTGTAGAGAGTGTCCAGAAACTTGAGTGGCCAGAGCATGTGTGGAAGACACATATTAGCATGATTCACACCTCTAAGAAGTGTCAGGGCTATTAGTGTCCTCTAGTGACATCACTATTCTTTGCTGGGTTCTGCTCTTCAATAGGCAAGGTATCTCTCTTGGGTACATTATCTCTGTGCTGGGCATCATATTTCCACTAGATGCATGGTTAAGCATCTCTGGTTTGTGGCCACTGAGTTTCTCTTTGCCACCCTTTTCTAGACTTCAACTCTTCAGATCTATCTACTAACTCTTTGCTTCTGTCTCCTAAGTGACAGAACAGCTAGGTGGCATAGTGGAGAGAGCACCAGGCCTACAGGCAGGAAGACTCAACTTTGTGAGTTCCAATCTGACCTTAGACATTTCCCAGCTATGTGACCCTGGGCAAGTCACTTCACCCTATTTGCCTCAGTTTTCTCATCTGTCAAATGAGCTGGAGAAGGAAATGGCAAACCATTCCATTATCACTACCAAGAAATCCCTCCAGAAAGGGTTATGAATAGTTGGATCCAATTGAAACAACTAAACACACTGAGTGTAGTGACAAGAAAGCCTCTCCCTGATAAGTGAGTTGAAAAGTTAGCCAGAGTGCCCCTAAGTTAAAGTTCTTTTGACTGTCAGAGTTTGGTGTTGATTCAAAGTATATTGTTCCTATCCATTTGATAGGTCTAGAAAATTCTTTGTAGCTTGGATTTAAATCCAAATTGGGTTCCACTTCCCTCAGTTTGGATGTCTCTTCTCCAAAAAAATCCCTTATAAGGGCTATATATCATTTGGGTCTTTGAAGCTTTTTCCAAGTTCCTTGTTGGCATTCATATGAAAGTGAGCTAGAATGAAAGCTGAGTAAAAAAGGCAAGGTCATTGCTTTCTAGCTCTTGACCTACATTCTTGCCTTTCTTGCACACATTTCTGTTCCCTGAGCCTCTTATGTGAAGGGGCCAAGTAGCCTGCCTTCCTTCCCCTCTCAGCCCAGTTCCTGACTTTATGGACTTCAGAATCATGCTGGGCACTTTGGTTTCTCCTCTCCTACCCTCTGGCTTTCAGCTCCCTTTTGTGGGTTCTTTATTAATGATGATGATGACAATGGCGAGGAGAAGGAAGCTGATGATGCCTTCCCCCATTAGAATGTAAGCTTCTTGAAGGCGGGGGCTGCCTTTCTTTTTGTTCTATGGATCCTCAGGGCCTAGCACAGGGCCTGGCACATGCATCCTTCATAAATGCTTGTTGTTTTCCTTCTTATATACATCTGTCAGCAACAAACAAACAACAAAACGTCTTTAGTGAAGTGTCACTCCTGTCCCCCTCCTCATATAAAGTTCCAAGGACAGGTCCTTGCATCATGAAGCTCATAGACCGAGACACCATATGTACAGAACAATACATGATGGATGAGGCCAGTGATCAAGTGGAAAGAATCTCAGACTTAGAATCCAAAGACCTGAGTTCAATTCCTGACTTAGGTAGATACTATTTTGGTGCCTTTTATCAAATCCCTTCCCCTCCGTGAGCCTCAGTTTCTTCTTCTGTAAAATGATGGAGTTGGCCTAGGAGACTCAGGGGTCTCTTCAGGCTTCTAATCTGTGGATACTTTGCATTAAAATTTGTGGTTGGGTTTAAGACCTCCTCATTGAGAGGATGCTTGGGGTGGGCAAGGGATGGTGCTGTGGTGGATCACAGAGTCTGAGCTGGAAGGAGACTTGGAGGGTATCGAGGTCAAACCTCTTATATTCTAGGTCAGTGATGGGCCAACTTTTTAAAGAGGGGGCCAAAGAAAAGGAAATGCTTCTCTGTCAGTCTGTTTCTAAGGCAACTCTTTCAAAGTTTCATTGTATTGTATCCTGCTCATTGTAGTCATCAGATTAGGAATAATATTACGGCGTCTGGATAGAACATTTCAGGGGGCTGCATCTGGTTCCCCCCCCCCTCCCGGCTGTAGTTTGTCCATCACTGTTCTAGGTGAATGAGAACGTGAGGCTCAGACAGAGAAAATAATTTCCCCCAAATTGGGAGGCCAGATTTTTCCAGATGGTGCCTTTCCAGGGCCTGGTGGGCTCCAGCTTGCCTATCAACAAGGAACACTTGCTATTGCTCATGAAGTCTACTCTCCTTGTTTGGCTGACCGTGGCCCAGCCTGCCCAGTGGGTCTTATTGCTGTCCTGGCCTTGTCTTTCTCTCCCTTTCTCCAGCTCTTTTCTTCTGCCTGGCCTCTTTGCTCAGAGCAGTTCCCAATCCTTGACATCACTGGTTCCACAATGGAGTGTCAGTCTCTGCTGGGCCTGACCTTCCCAGGGGCTGTGGCCTAGGACAGCCTGGCTCATGTCTTGGCCTGGAGTTGCCGGAGCCCCAAACAGCACTTAAGATGGGGAAGCACTTGGTCCAGTAAGATGCTGCAACTACAGGCTCTCTCTTCAATCGTCCTAAGGCAAAACCTTTCCTTTTCTGAGATCTCAGGCGGGCAGGTAACAGGAAGGGGGACATAAGATCTTGGCACCTGTAAGAAGAGTGTCGGGAGCAATAACCCTGGGAAAGAAGTGAAGGAGAAAATCTCTGGACACAACAAAAAAGAGTTTGTTTCCTGGAGAGGGTGTGCCCGGGAGGATCCTGGTCAGGGCTTCCGGAATCTTTCCTCTCCCTCCTGTGTGTCTAGCTTAACAAGGTGCTAAATTTGCTTGATGAGGTTAGCTCTTTGACACGCTACAAGCTGCTTGGCTCAGACTACTGCTGCCTTTGCTCCAGGAACAATGCCACATTGAGAATGATTGATGGCTTCACAGCCAGCTTCGTACACCTGGACTTGGACTCAGTCTTTCAGAGGGAAAACGGGGACACGGATGTCGACCTCTGTCACTCAGTGCCCTCCCTTTACCATAATCTGGCAAAGACAACGGCCCCCTTCTCAATGTTTCTAGAAAAAACACACCGGAAACCAATTGTGATGAGAGTTCCTGTTATTGTGTCTATAGCTTGCTCCGAATCAGTCACTCTTCATTTCACACTGTTCACTGGAAGGTCAGATACGGAAGCTGACGCTTCAATACTTTGGCCACCTGGGAAGACGGGACACATTGGAAAAGACCCTGATGTAAGGAAAGACTCGAGGCCCAAAGAAAAGGGGATGGGGCAGGATGAGATGGACAGCCGGTGTCATGGGGACAACGAACACGAGCCTGGAGAGACTTCTGCAGAGAGCAGAAGGCAGAAGAGTCCGGTATGCCATGGGACGTGATTGAATGGCTGGACAACAATAACAAAGCATGTGTTTGTTCGCACGTTGTCTTTCCCAGTAGATTGTAAGCTCCTCGAGGGCAGGCTCTATCTTTTGACTCCTTTCGTATCCCCGGAGTTTAGCACAGTGCCGGCACATAGTAGGCACTTAATAAATGTTTTGGATTGATCGATATCTGAGAGATGAGAGCAAGAGACAGATGGAGAGGAGAGACATACATAGAGAGACTCAGATTCAATCAATCAAGAAGCTTTTACGAAATGCCTACTATATGCCAGGCACCATCGAGCAAAAGCAAAGCAGTCCCTGTTCTTGAGGAGCTTGGAATCAATTCAGGTGAAACAACATGGGCATATACTGTTGTTGTTGGTAGTAGCCCTTTGATTTTGAAGAGGATCAATGACATCATGTGGTGTTGTCTTGACTTGGACACATGAATGGACACATATAAGTAGATACAGAATATTTACAGAATGGTTTTGGTGGGAGGGATCAAGGAAGCCTTTATATAGAAGGTAGCCCTAGAGCTGAACCTTGAAGGCATGGACTTGAGCCACGAAGGCACAAAAACCTTGAAGGTTAAGGGTTTCAAATGGTGGGGGAGGTAAAGAAGATGGGAAGGAAGATGCCTCTAGGTATGAGGCTCAGCCAGAGCAAAGGCATGGAGACTGGAGATGTTACTGTCACTCATTAAGATGGGATTTAATCTGGGTTCAGGTCCTACCTCTGATGTTTATTGACTGGGGGACTTTGGGTAGGTCATTTTCATCTCCCCGGTTTTAAATCGCCTTATCTCTAACGTGAGATGCTGAACTTAATGTTTCCTGAGACTCTCTCTTGCTTAGCTTTTGGAACCCTGATCATTAGAGTAAGAGGGGAGGCAAGAAGTTAGATAGCTTTTTTCCCTAAGAGTTTTGGAGTTGAAGAGAGGAGAGACATGGGATAGGAGGGATTAAAGAGCATTTTAAAGCTGCTTGGGCATGTTTATAGGCAGCAGGGAAGAAGCCAGTCAATAGTGACAATAAAGACAAGGGAGATAATGGGAACATTTCACTGGAGAAGATGAGAGGGAGTGAGATTGAGAGTCCATGCAGAAGGAGAGTCATCTCTTCATCAAAGGTTGGACCAAAGGAGAAGACAATGGGCGATGATGCCGAAGGGTTGGGAGATGCCGAGAAGGGCAGAAGAGGAAGCCCACAGTGAATGACTCCCATTTCCTTCTTCTAGGCTGAGTCAAAGTTCTCAGCCGTGAGGGTTGGGGCACGACTGGTATGTGAGACTAGAGAACAGAAGGCACTGGAGAATTGCTTAGAGAATCACTTGTCTTTTCTATCACTTTGGGCGGGGGGGGGGGCAGCTAGGTAGCTCAGTGGATTGAGAGCCAGACCTAGAGATGGGATCTCAGACACTTCCCAGCTGTGTGACCCTGGGCAAGTCACTTAACCTCCATTGCCTGGCCCTTACCACTCTTTTGCCTTGGAATTAATACACAGTATTGATTTTAAGATGGAAGATAAGGGTTTTTTTAAAAAGGAGAAAAATAAGCTTCGTTGGTAGTAGACCTAGTGAGCCTAGTTGTGTGAATTTCTTGAACTCTGTTTGGTAGTGGGTAAGCAGGAGTGAATAGTGTTGCGTCTAGCAAGGCATGACTTGTGATAGGAAAAGAATGCAGATTTGACCTGGTTAACCCAAGGGTTGAGACTGGAAAAGAGGAAATTCCAGACAGAATAGGGGGGATGGCCTGGGAAGGAGAAGAGGGCTAGAGAGGGTGAGGGTCACAGTGCAAGATGCAAAGTAGGTTTGAGAAGAGTGAGGTACAGGAACGAGATGGAATAATAGGAAGTTGGCACTGGATAAGGCAATTTCAGGCTCAGCCACTCAAGAGTTGGAAGGGGCAGACTTCATCTTGCCAAGTTTGCACTTGAACAAGAGAGCTTCCCAACATGTTGCCCAGTCTTTGCTAGAAGACCTCCAGTAAGGAAGGAGAATTGACTTCTTCTGTAGGGGGTTCTTCCCCGTTGGGGTGGCTCTTTTCACTAGCAAATTTCTCCTTCCACTCAGCTGGACTTGCTTCCTTGTAACTTCCCCACATTGGCCTTGGGGCCAAATGGAACAAATCTATGTCCTCGCTCTTGGGCTCCCCTTCAAACATTGGAAGTCAGCTCTCCTGGCCCCCTGAGCATCGCCCAGGTTAACTTTTCCAGATTCTTCAAGTGATCCTGTGGTGGCAGCATGAGCTCAGGGTCCTTCACCAGGCAGATCACTCCCTTCTTTCTTTCTCTTGGGCACTGTCCAGTGTTCAGTAAGCTCAGTCATCCAGAGGGATCCGATCAAGCCAGAGAACAGCAAGATCTGAGCTTCTTGGTGCCACCCAAGATAGGGTCAGCTTTCTTGGTGTTTATCACCCTTTATTGATTCAGCTGGAGCTGGCAGCTCACTGAAACCCCGAGACCAGGAACATCTTCCCATCTTATACATGTCAAGTGGGTTTTATGAATCTAGGCTTTTTAGCTCCATTAGACGTACTCCTTTAAAAACAAACAAAAACTTCTTGCCTTCCATCTTAGAATCAATCCTGTGTATTGGTTCCAAGGCAGAACCAGGCGATTGGGGTTAAGTGATTTGCCCAGGGTCACATAGCTAGGATATGTCTGAGGCTAGATTTGAACCGAGGCCCTCCTGACTCCAAGCGTGGCACTCTCTCCACCGAGCCACCTAGCTGCCCCATTAAATTTACTCAGAACAATTTAGCCCAATGTTCTCACTTGCCAACATTTTTCTCTTACTGTGCCTGTTTGGTTCTGTGTTTCAACTCTTCTCCTCAGCTTCAAGTCCCTTGAAAACTGGCTAAGCCAGCCATCTATGGCTGTATCCAAACCACTGATAAAGATGACCCTTGTTTCCATGGAGAGGAGGCCCCTCCAGGGAGCCATGTGGTTCAGAGATGGTGTGCCAAGTGCCAAGCAGTTCCTGGGCCAAGCTGTGAGCTGCAGGAACTCAGAGCAGCAGTGGGGGAAGGGCCAAGGGCAGGCTGGGAAGGTTACAGTTGGGGATACTAAGGTGGGTGGGCAGTGTTTATGACAGTAAGGGAAGAGCCAGTAAAGAGTGACAGACTGAAGGCAAAGGAGGGAGGAGCAATGATGGGGAACCACTTGCTGGAGAAATGGGAGGGGAGGGGATCTTCAGAAGCCCTGCTGTTGTCTGGAGGGGAACTGCTGGAATCTGCCTGATTCCTGGAATCCTTGGAAGACTACAAGAGCTGAGGAGCAGTTCAAGAAAGCATCATAGCATGGAGGAAAAATCTATCCCTAAGATAGGCCTGGGGAAGGGGATAAACTCCCAGCAGCCCCGAGTGTTTTCCTTAGTCACCATCTTAGGGATGGCCCTGGAGTCAGGAAGACCTTCATTCAAATCCTGTACCAGACACTTAATGTGGTCCTGGGCAAGTCATTTCCCCATTGTTTGTCTCTGTTTCCTCGACAGTAAAATAGGGATAATAATAGCATCTGTCTCCTAGGGTGATTGTGAGGATCAAGTGAGATAATATTTGTAAAGCGCCTGGCACATTTTAGTTGAATAAATCCTTCCTACTTCTCCTTCCTTCATTCCTTTCTTCCTGTCTTCTTTCATTCCTCCCTCCCTCCTCCTTGCATTTTCTGTGCTGTCTTGTATGAATTTCTGGTGAGAGTTTTAATAGCCTTCCCTCTAATGGTGTGATGTTAGACTGAATGCTCACGTGAGCACTGAGAAATCATTGCCTTTTGTTGGAGAGACTCTGGGTATGACTGCAGAGGGGCGTGTGCCCAAAAGGGATTTGGGAAGAGATCTGGTTTTCATGAAGCCAGGCCTTCTGTCAAGGGCCGTAGGTGACACATGCTCTACTGGGGAAAAGAGAAGGCTCAAAAAAGGCGGGGGGAGGACACCAGCTTGAGGAGGGTGGGATGATGGAGAAAAGGCTGAGCTGCTGAACTCTGCCAAAGAGAATGCTCTCTGGCCCTTCAAAGTCAGACCACAAATAGTTATTAGGGAACCTGAGCCCCACAAAAGTCAGGTGATGGCCAGAGAGCCCCAATCACTTGGCCAGCTTCAACAAACCACATCCCGGGCTGCTCAAGGCCCTGTGGATAGCCAGGATGCTAAGCCACCGTCAGTGACCTTTGGAAGACTGTGGCTGGGAGGGTTGCCACAAGGTCAGAGAAGGGCAAATGCCCCGGTTTGCAAAATATGGAGAGGAATGAGGTCTCCAGAGGCTAGGCTTGAGCGCTTGATTGAAGCAGTGATCTGAGAGAGCCAGCCTGGCTTCCTCCAAGAACTGGTCATGCTGGGCTCGCCTCATTCTCCTTTCCTTGTGGAGTCAGGGGATGCTGGAGCTATAGCCGATCTAGACTGGAGTGGCCCTTTAGAGCGTCTTTGTATGGCTTCCTCTGGTCTCTGGAGGAGCACCTGCCTTGGGTGAATTCTCTCTGAAGAACTTTGGTATGGATTGTAAGACATGGGAGACACTGGCACAGCACTAGCCAGCATGGCGTGCCCACATGAGAGAGGGCTCTGTGCTCTGTGGGCGAAGCGGGATGGCAGGAGCTCAAAAGAAACACGAAACGCCCGAATTAGAGACGTTGCCATCTCCAGAGTTCCCAGGGGCTATTCGTGCCCCACCTCTGGTAGAGCCTTCTGAGCTCGTGGTGGCCTGATCAGCCGCAGTTCATTGACTCTGATGTGGGGATGTCATTTTGGCCCTCTTCCGGTATGAAGGACATCAACCAACCAAGATGGGATGGAGCAAAGCACCTTTCTGAAAGGCCCTCCTGCTAGGTGTACGCAGGAGATGGAGAGACGCGGTTTAAATGGTTGGACGGGGAGGTTGGTTCAGAACTGGCCGAGCAGCCAAATCCAAAGAATGGCCCGTGCTCAATGCCATCTGGAAAAGAGGTCTCCAGTGGAGTGCCCCAGGGATCTCTGCTTGCACTCTGCTGCTGCCCATGTTTATCACTGACCTGCCAAATGATGGGTTGACTAAATTTGGGGTGATACAAAGGTGGGAGAGATAGAGCTCACACAGAGAGAACGGAGTCAGGATCGGGGCAGAGCGTTCCTCTGATTCTGTTGAGGTGAAGTTTGAGAAGGGCCAGTCCAAGTATCTGCAGCCCAAGGACAAGACGAGAGAGATGTGGCCAGCCTGGGGTTTGTCTGCTGACAGAGAATGGTGGGCTTGGGTGGGCTGCAGACTCAGTAGGATCTCATGAGAGCATAAGGCAAGCCTGGAAGAAGGGCAGGAGGCAGGCCCCAAAGGAGAGGAGGGGGAGGCCAGCCTATTACTGAGCGCTGCTTGGAGAGTTCGTTTCAGTCCCTTGAGTCCAACCCCTTATTAAGAATCTGCTATACGCGTACGGCCCTTTCTGGGCACTAACATTCCGAGAAGGCCGTTGATAATCTGGAGAAGACGGTGAGCAGGAGAGCCACAGGATCTCCTGTACCGATGGATTGAAAGAGCTGGGTGTGCTTAGTCCAGAGAAGACTTAGCAGGCCCAAAATTCACTTCCCACTCTGGTCTGTTTCCATTCCCTGCCTGGCTCTAGATTAGGTTCTAGGCTAGGGATCAAGGCTAAACCACTCCGCAGACACTGGCTGCCCTCCAGGAGTTTCCATTCTCCTGGGGGCATAGAACATGAATACATCTGAACAGGAGTTACGCCAAGGAAACAGCCTGCGATTTGGGAGTGTTTGATGGATTGTAGGGAGACAGAGAAAGGCAGCAGGCCCAAGAGAGCCAAATTCAGAGTAAGGGGCCAAAATGGCAGAGGAAGACGGAGCCTTGATGTCAGGAGACAGTTTTTATCCAAGAGAACATTGTGGGGGAACGTCAGGAGGTGGTGAGCTCTCAGGCCGAGATGATGGGGCAAAGACAAAGCTTGTCGGGTGGAGTGGGGTCCTGGGGAGGGGATTCTTGGCGAGGCACAGCCTCCCGAGATCCATCTCAGACTGAAACTCTGAAACTCTGACACTGAAGGATTCTCTGATGAGGAATGGAGCCCGCAGCACTGCAAGAGCAGGCTTTCCGCCTTCACTCACGCTCCAGTTGAATTCCCGGCACCCATGAGAATGTCGGGCCCAAAGCAGGGGGTGAATAACTGCTGGATGAAGAAGTGTTTATTGATTACTGGCAAATTCCAGGCACCTGCCTAGGGCTGTCTTCCTACCACAAGCCTGGTCACAAATTCTACCACTGAGGAAGCTTTGATCAAGCCTGGGGCTGAGCCTGTGGGCCTCAGGGGCCCAGTGCTTGTAAGATGAACAGTAAAATCCACACAGTTCAGCAATCAAATGCTTCACAGAACACAAGATGTCGGAGCTGGGAGGGCCCTGTCTTAGAACAGGGAGTGTCAGGGCGGGTGTTCTAAAGAAGGGGTATCAGGGCTTGGAGGGGCTTTAGATAGGGGGTGTCAGCTTAGTAAATAACAGAAGAAAAGTGACACAGCCAGGCTGAGTCAGAGAATTTCTGCAGGAGGCCTGGTGAAGCCTGTTGGGGGCTCGGGAAAAGGAAAGCCGTGCCATAGAGTGGATACGAGACTGGAAGTCCAGCCTGCTCTTACCACCTGTATGACCCTGGGCAAGTTCAGTCTCCCCTTGAAGCAAACGTTCTTTGTCAGTAAAATGACAAGGGCCAGGTTGGGTGACCTTGGACGCCCCTTCCAGTTCTAAAATCTGTGAAGGGCCAGAAACCTGAGCTGCAGACAGAATCAGAGAGTGCAGCAGGAGGGAAATTGGGTCTCTGTCCCAAACTGGACCAAGTTGAACTCTGGGACTCTACTATACTCTACTATATAATAGAAAGGGAGGTGGGAAGGCCAGCTGTGCTGAGAGAGGTCTCTTGTGTGAGGTGAGAAGGGCCACCCTAGCTTGGGAGAGAAGCCGTCTCCCACTCCCAGGTTCTTGGGGCTGGAGTGAAAAGTAGTATAAGTGAAAGACTGAAGGCCCAGTCTTCTCTTGGCCCCTGGAATACCTGGAGGGAAGACGGAAAACCTTCTTGGAGACAACAGATGGAGCCTTGATCCTTGAGAGACTCATGACAGGGGCAGCTTCTCACTCCATAGAAAGAGGGAAGTTTGGAGAAAGAATTAGGTTTTTTGGAGAAAAAGATCAATTTTCTTTTGGACAAGTTACATTTGAGGTAATGAAAGGACAGAGCTATGAAATGACCTGGAGCCATGGGGTGCTATTTGTTCAGCATTTAGGAGGGAGAGGATAAGGATGATGACAGCAACTCTTAAAGGGTTACAGAGTCCTTTTCATACATCATCTCTTTTGATCGTCTAAACCAGTGATTCCCAAAGTGGGCGCCACTGCCCCCTGGTGGGTGCTGCAGTGATCCAGGGAGGCAGTGATGGCCACACGTGCATTTATCTTTCCTATTAATTGCTATTAAAATTAAAAAAAATTAATTTCCAGGGGGCTAAGGAATATTTTTTTCTGGAAAGGGGGCGGGAGGCCAAAAAAGTTTGGGAACCACTGGGCTAGACAGTCTAACACCTTTAAGGCAGATACTATAGCCATTGTTATTTCTGATCAGGACCATACTTGCAAGTTCCAAGTGCAGGGGAAAGAATGCTGGGTCAAGAGCCCAAAGTCTTGAGTTAAAATCCTGACTCTGCCACTTATGGGTGATCTTAGGCAAGCCCCTTAACAGCCACGGGGCCTCAGTTTCCTTGTCTTTAAATGAGGGAATTGGACTAGAAGACCCCTAGGTTCAGTTCTAAATCTCCGGTCCTGTGATTTTATGAGTGCTCCCAAGAAGGACTGGGTTTGGCAAGGAAGAGGTGGAACAATAATTCTTCAGTCATCTTGAGTCTCTCTTCCTCAGTATTTTATAGATTGGGAAACTGGCCCAGGGAGGTTAAGGGACTTGCCCAAGTTCACACAGCAAGGGAGTAGCAGACCTGTTTGAACTCAGGTCTAGTCCAGCTGTCCAGCCGCTGGTGTGCACCATGATCAGATCATTAGGTCAGGGGCCCTGCTGTCCTGGGCAAATGCTTGAGTTGTGGGAGGAAAAAGCAAGTGTCTAAGGGCATCCTTGTTTTTGCCCTGCCCAAAGCCGACCTCTTCAGTGAAATCTTCCCTGATCACCACAACTGGAGATGATTGCTCCTCTCTGACCTGTTTGTCGGTTCCACACTCGTGGTGCTCGGCCTTTACGATGACGAGGCCGCATTTATTTGGCATCATGAATAACTGGGAGGCATTGTGGAACCGCGGAAGGAGGGCCCTGGGTTTGAATCCTGCTTGGGTGATCAATCATTGGCCAGAGCTTCAGGGTACACACATCTGTTAAGTGGAGATCATGCTATCTGTCCTGCCCATCTCCTAGGGGTGGAGCAGACAGGCATTGTCTGTATTGCTTTGATACGGCTGGTTTATGAAGTCCCCTTGGCTGGGGGAACGGTTCTTCTGGTCCTTGGCCTCATGATCTGCTCGCCACATGCAGGCCAACTCCGTCCAAGAGAACTCCAGCCTACACTGCCCCCTGCAAGACTGCCCCCTGCCTTGGAATTCCTGGAGATTGTCCGCTGGCGGCTCTCCTCATCTGTCTCCGCACTACACGTTGGCGTTCTTCCCTGCTCCTAGCGATCCATTCCCATCTCTGTGCAGCTCCATGACTCCCAGATGGGCCCCGTTCTTCATCGTGATCACCATCAACTTGCTGCCCTTCTCTGTCTCAATAGACAACTGGCATTCAAACTCAACAGGCCCAGGCCGGCACCCAGCTTCCTCTGCTAAGCTCGCCCCTTCTGAGCTTTGTGCCTCATTTATCCTTGACGTGTCCTACCTTCATGTAACCAGCTCCACCTACTTCTAGATCCAGTTAATCCCCTCATTCTGTCAACCAGAGGCAGCTCAGGGCTTTGGGGGCTAGAGCGCTGAACCTGGAGTCAGAGAGTCCCGAGTTCAAATGGACTACTTTCTGGTGGTGTGACCTTTCTAGTGGTCATTTTATCTGTTTGCTGTTTTCTGATCTGTAAAAAGGGAATAATAATGGCACCACTTGGCAGCTTGTGAGGACAAATAAGGTAATAATTTTATAGTTGTAATATTTGTCAATATTTTTAGTTGTAATAATTATAAAGTGCCTGGCATGCTTCCTGGTACACAGTGAGCACTATATAAATGCTACTTGCTACTGCTGCTGCCCCTACAGCTGCTATCATCACCACCACCACCACCACCATCACAAATACCACCACCACTCCCACCACTCCCACTACCCCTACGAAAGTCACTTCACCTCTGTGCCTCAGTTTCCTCAACTTAAAATAGGAGTGCTAATAGCAATGACCTCCTAGGGTAGTTGTGAGTCAAATGAGATAATATGGCACACAGTAGGTACTTACGAAAGGCTTTCCCCTTTCTTTCCTTCTTCTACCTTAACAACATCATTTGAGTGGATCTTTCCTTTCTCTTCCCTTTCATGACCACCACCATAGCTCAAATCTCTTGTTCTGTAGTAATAGACTTAAAAAAACCCAACCTTTACCCCCGCTTGGAATCAATACTGTGTATTGGTTTTAAGACAGAAGAACAGGGCAAGACAATGGGGGTTAAGTAAGTGACTTGCCCAGGGTCACACAGCAAGGAAATGTTTGAGACCAGATTTGAACCCAGGACCTTCTGATTCTAGCGCCTGGCTCTCAATCCATTGATCCACCTAGCTGTCCCCTATAGTAACAGACTTTTAACAGATGTCCTTCCTGGGGCTTTCCCTTTTCCAATCCATCCCCCATGGAGCCACAAAGATAACCCTTCGGAAGCACAGCTCTAGCCTTGTCATTGGGTCACACTCTTGCTAAAAAACCGTGTTGATTATTCTCTTTAGATGCTAAAACTTGGAGAATCCTTTTAGCCATTTGGGATGGAAATATTTCTAACTAGTATCACCCCAGCATCCTCCCTGCCTTCTCAGAGAACAGGTTCCAATCATTTCACCAATCTTCGATGATCCCAGGATCTCCTTCCTGAGCTTCCATTACTGTACTGGGTCCTTGTGGACTGGCTGTTTGCTCTTTCATTTATGGTCCCCAAAGACCGAGCTTTTCAGTTTCGTCTCCTCCTTTGCCATCAGGCTATCAGCTGGCACTTCCCACTGCTGACAGCATACTTGTGGCTAGCATTCTCTTCCCCAAATCCATTCCCTATTTGCTGCCTCATCTCTGCCCTGGGAAACCAGAAATCCAATCTCATCAGAGCAGTGTGTGTACTAGATAACATTATGCCTGAATTATGCCCGAATTAACGATTCTTTTGGCTGGCTCTGCATAAAATGAATGAGCCTTTCTGATATCTATTTTCCTGTTACAATTGCTCACATCCATCTCTTCTCTTCCCTTCCTCTTCATTTCAGTGGTCACCACCCAAATAAAAGACCTCATTACCAGCCACCTCAGGGATTGATTGCAACAGCCTCTAAACTGGTCTCTTTGCCTCTAGCCTCGTGGATCACTAACACTCTTTTCATGGATAGGAGGATAAGCTTCATAAAGCATCGCCTCCTCTGTTTTTCCTCTGCTAAGGAACCTTCAATGTCCTCTTATTGCCTATGAAGTCTAAACTCCTTAAATCCTAGACTTCAAGGACTCTTCCAATCTGGCCCTCACCTGCCTTTCTAGGGTTATCAACTATTCCTCTTGCTTCAGGTGGGCTTGTTGCCTGGTGATCCCCCAAACACATCTTGGTTTCCTTCTTTCGGGCCTTGTGTAGTTCCTTTCCATCATTCAAAGCTCAACTCATATACCACCTACTTTAGTAAGTCTTCCTGGATAGAGCTGCTCTCACCCTCATCTAAGTTTCTGTCAAGAAATATTCCAGGGAGCAGCTGGGTAGCTCAGTGGATTGAGAGCCAGGCCTAGAGACGGGAGGTCCTAGGTTCAAATCTGGCCTCAGACACTTCCCAGCTGTGTGACCCTGGGCAAGTCACTCGACCCCCATGGCCTGCCCTTACCACTCTTCTGCCTTGGAGCCAATACACAATATTGACTCCAAGACGGAAGGTAAGGCTTTAAAAAAAAAAAGAAATATTCCAGCATAAGGCTGCATTCATGGATGGATAGTGTCCAGCATAAGGGAGGTGATTGTCTCTCTGTCCCATAGCTGGAGTACTATGTTTAGTTCAGTTTTAGGGAGGACATTTTATAAGTTGGAGCTTGGACAGAGGGTAAGGAAGGAAATGAAAATGAAGCCTGATGAGGATTGGCCAAAGAAACTGGTGATATTTGGATTGAAGGGTGGACTAAAGAGGAGTATAATCCTGCTCTTGTTGTTGTTTTTGTCTCAGATTCCCAAATAGATTTGTGACCTCACTGATTTTTAAAACCCTTTGAACAACATAGGCTGCCATTTATTCCTGCCTGCCCATCCGTCCTAAGTACCTTTTGCCCTTTTCCTCCAAGAAGTTCCCTGTAGGGAGCTGTCCAGAGTGCTGAGGCCTGCCTTGATTTCTTCTGACATCTGGAAGGTACCAAGAGAACTCTTGGGTTGTTCATTTGTCATCCCTTTCCCTCACCTCACAACCAATCCAGCTTTCCTTCTCATCAGACAGTTCCCTCTTTGAAGCTCCTCATTGGTTATATGTTTATACCCAGTGTGCGTCTTTCCCCTGCCCTCTGTGTGATACTAAATTTTAACTCTTCATGGGCAGTTGTATTCCATATTTTGCAGCCAGTATAGCAATGCTAATAGATTGTTGGTATCAGAAGGCCTTTGCTTTAATGTGAAACATGGAGTCATTAAAAGCTTTGCAATTTCTCCAGGGTAATGCAGCTCAGCGTCTTCCTTTTGCTCAGCTCTGGTTCTAATTCATTGTTCATTTGTCCTTTCTGTTTTAGATATACATACTGATAAACAAGCTCTATGGGATAGCCATCTAAATGGATGTTATACTATAGGCAGTAGATATTTTTCATCCACTTGATGTATCCTGTGAATAGTTAGGCAAAACTCCTTTGCATGATTAAAGCCTTCTTCTAGAAGGCTCTGCATTCTTCTGGGGTTTGACGCAATTATCCCAGTGTCATCCACAGACAGGGGCAAACTGGAGCACTTCACCATCCCCAGGGAATCCCTCTTTGACTTGAATTCAGAGCTGGATCTTCTCCAGTAAAGTTTTGAGTATACATCTGTCTCCTCGGTTTATGCCATGCCTGATATTTATGGTTAGAGGGTCATCAAACAGGGGTATTTCTATTATTGGGTCTTTCAAGGAATCTTGAGTGATTCTGATGACCAGATGGCAAAGACCCTGTTAAGAAGGAGCTTGGAAGGTGGTGCTTTGTCTTCCAAATGCTTTTTTCATGATCAATGCACCCCTAAGGACACTGGGGTCAAGGGACTCATGACAAAAAACCCAAACAAAACACTTCCCAAGCCAAAGAAGGCACTGTTGGAATTTGATTGCAGATCAAAGCTCGTCATCCTTCACTTTATGTCCTTCATGAGTTTTTGATTTTATATGTAATCTGTGTCTTTAGTCATGGAATGAGGAATAGAGAAACATGTATTTCATGTAAACACTTTATATAACCTACATCAGACTATTTACCACCTTAGGGAGGGGGATGGAGAGAACCTGAATTGCAAAACAATTGTCAAATTATTGTTTCTACATGTAATTGCAAGAAATTCAATTGGAAAAAGAATGGCGGGGCCTTCTATTCCCCACATCTTTAAGCCACTGTGAAGCGATAAAGATTGGTCCATTAAAGATTAGAGCCTGCAGTCTTGGGAGTCAGAGGATGTGGGGTTCAAACCTCTGCTCTAAATATATGACTTTGAGCACATTATTTGCCTTTCTGTGCCTCAGTTCCTCATCTATAAAAATCTGGAGGGGGTGTGGTTCCAGTAGATGATCTTAAAGGTCCCCTTTGAATCCGGGATCCTATTGGTACCCTCGTTGAAGATGCCCTTGATTCATGTGTGGATAACCCTCCCACCCAGGCTAGTTGGCAGCCTGGCTGGTAATATCTGATGGCCTCTCAGTTGCCTTTTTCACATGAATAAAGCTGGAGGTTCTTTCCTATACCTTTGGCATATTTATTGTCTCCTTAGATCTCAGTCTCTCCAAACCCTCCCCATTTTGCCCCACCCTGCCACTGTCTGGTCCTCCTACTTAGTGCCACCACACTTAGACCCGGAGTCTCTCACTCAGAGGAAGGGGAGAATTCCACAGAAGAGTATCGCCATCAGTGATAGCATCGGCAACATGGCTTCTGTCTGAAGGCTGCCATTTGGAAGAAGGATTATACTTGTTCTGCTTGGTCCCAGAGGGCAAAACTAGGAATGAGGGAGAAAAATTGGAGGGAGGTGGGTTTAAATCTACTAACAATCAAAGATGTCTGGGGATAAGCTGGGCTATCTTAGGAGGTAGTGAGCGGCTCATCACCAGAAATTTGTAAGTAGAGGCAAGGCAACCGTTCGGCAGGGATGCTGTTGAGGAAATTCTTGTTTGGGGCGTGATTTATATTAAACAACATCTCAAGTCCTTGATGACCTGAGAGTCTCTAGATATTCTGGAAAGCAAGATGGACAGGCTGGTCCTGGGGTAACATTTAATGCGGTCCAGGGATACCGGGACCTGGGACAGACACCCAAACAGGAACCTCATGTGGGTGGAGAAACTACCATTCATGCCCTTCGCCCCATTTTTTCTAGCTGACGAGGCCCAGTGATACGGCTTAAAGTGACTCTCTTCTGTGTCCCAAAGGAAGGTCACAGTTCAGGCTTTTGAGATCCTAACTGTGGTGTTCTCTTAAGCCTTTGATGATGAGAGAACAAAGCTGAAGGCATATGGAGAGGGCGCAGGGGAGCTCCCCTTAAAGCCAGAATCCTTTGGGCAATGAGAATAGCCTTTTCTACCCAACATCAAGACAAATCTGGTATATCCTCCACCACTCCTGGGCCTTTTAGTAGGGATGCCTCCAAGCAAATAAGCCCCTTTACCTGAAGCAAGCTCCACTGAAACCCTAGGATACAGGCCTGGGAACTTCCAGGCCTTTAAGGCCATTCCCCAACCTTCAGGAAAATCTGTGATCCAAACCAACCAAAAGGGGACTCGTTTATTGTCATATTAAGATGTTTTCCTTCTGGGTTTCTCTTTTCTCATCTGTAAAAATCTGGGATGATCTTCCAAGACCCTTCCAGCCCTTGGCTCGCGGCGCTGGTTTTGCGGCATTGACTTTTCCATCTAACCAGGGCCTGTTCCCTGGACTCTTGGTCCTAGAGTGAAATCCCTTCTCCCAGGCCTGATGTCCCTGGCTGCTTAGAAGCACCTCTGCTTCCTGGCTCATTTCTGGCCCTTGCCTTGATAACGCGCCCCCAATGTGGGTCTGTTTGGTTTCTGGCCGGGCCTGTTGGCCAACTTGGTTCTTGTTGCAGAGACCGAGGAGTCCTGTAGGGGATCTGACTTGGAGAAGTTCTCGCGCGAACTTGAAGAAGTTGCCAACTTAAACTGTGCGATGACAGCCATAAACTAGATTACTTGGGAAATCCCTTCCAGCACTGAGATTCTGAGGCTCGAAGTTTCCTCTCTGTTCTCAGCCCCCTCCCAGCCCTGACTCTCACCAACCTTAAGACTAAAGTCCTGCTCCTCTTCCCCTCTGACCCGAAGCCACACTACGAAGTTCTCCCAGCGAGGGCCTTCTCTGATGCCTTCTCCTGACCCGGGGCTGCTCTGGGTCCCCATTTGTTAAGGGCCTGCTATATCCCAGGCACTTGGCTGAGCACTGAGGACACACAGGCAGGAGTCTCTATCCTGAAGGTGCTTTGAAATGCGCCCCAGCATGAGCACAGACAACATATTTACAAACAAATACGGGGTAATTTGGGGGAGAAGGAGGATACCAGCAGCTAAGGACATCTGGCTGGGATACATGGGGCCAGAAGGACATAGTGGACATGGGCTTGGAGGCAGGAAGATCTGGGTTTGAATCCTACCCCAGACACTTTTTTATTGTGTTACTCTGGTCAGGTTCCATCAGCCTCAGTTTCTTGATCTGTAAAATGAGGGAGCTAGAGTCAGTGACCTGTAAGGTTCTTTTCAGCTCTGAATTCATAATACTATGTAGGAGGAGGCTTAGGGGCTAAACGTCAAAAGAAATGGGATTCTAAGAGTCCGGACGGAGTGAATTCCAGGGATGGGGGTGCCTTGGGCAAAGGCTTGGAGGAATAGTAGAGAGATTACTTTGACTGAACATAGAATATGTGAAAGGAAGTGATGTCCAGCAGAGAAAGGGAGGCGGGGGGCTGCCGCATCGTGATGGGCTGTACATGCCAGAGAGAGGAGTTTGTACTTCATTCTACAGCCAATACGGGGGCATTCTGAGCAGAGGAGTGGCACGGTCAGAGATGGGCTTTAGGAAGATCCTTTAGCAGCTGTGTGGAGGATGGGTCAGAGAGGAGAGCCTTGAGGTTGGGAGGCCAGGCGAGAGGAGACGAGGACTTAAACTCATTGTGCCGGGGTGGGGGTGTGTGGCAGGCCCTCTCATTTTGGCCTGGGTCTAGAGGACAAGGGGAGGCAGAGCCTAATACAAAATGGGCCATTGGGGTGACCTGGTGACCCTTCGGGTGGGAGACCCAGCCCTGTTTGGACCTCCCTGGAGTCTTGGGTTCAATTCTGGACCCCACTTTTTGGGCAAGTCTTTGACTTGTTACTGAAGGATCTCACTGGCAATAGTTAGCCTGGAGAAGGGAAGACTGGGGACTGCGAGAGACACGGTCATGGCTATTTTTTTAAACCTTCACCTTCCATCTTAGAATCAATACCAAGTATTGGTTCTAAGGCAGAAGAGCGGTAAGGGCTAGGGGTGAAGTGACTTGTCCAGGGTCACCCAGCTAGGAAGGGTCTGAGGCCAGATTGGATCTCTAGGCCCTGTGCTGGATTCCACTGAGCCACCTGGCTGCCCCCAGGCCTCCCCGTTTTGTGGCAGATGTGACAAGAAGGAATGAGACTTGCCCAAGGTCATCGAAGGCATCATTGCTGAAGCTAGGATAAGACCTCAGATGGCCCTGGCTAGAAGGTGGTTTATCAGCTTATCGGCCTCCTCGCAGCTGCTGACACACATGCTCCAAAGCCTTCTCTCCCAAGGAATTCTGAAATCCTGGCTCCTCAGCCACAGCCTAAGCCCTGCCAACTTGCTTCCTATTGCCAAGAGCACAGTGCTGGAGATGGAAGAGATCAGACTCTTCGCCGTTGCCCTTTGTGGCCTGCTGATGCGTGTCCAGCAGGCCCTAGTGAGGGGTGGCGCCCTCCCTCTAGCAGCCTCCCCCCCGGTAGGGAGAGGCTATTGTCTCTAGCAGAAAGCCTGCGGTGCCAGTCCTCCCTCCTGGGGCCTGGGGACGAGAGGGAGCTTGGTGCTGCAGAGAGCAGAGCAGCCTAGGGCGGCGGGGGAGAAGGGCTTTTAGAGGCCATCCGCCACAGACCCGGCCTTCGGCTGGAGTACAGATGGGCACTTGGAGATCGTCCTGGGTCGCTGGGCGGGTGACCAAGCAGATGCGGGCCTGAAGAGGTGAACTCTCAGGCCGGAGCACTTACTACATGCCTACTGTGTGCCAGGCGCTGTGTCCAGTGCAGGGGATGCCAGCTAAGGCCGAATGTTCCTGCTCCCAAGAAGCTTTCAGTCTAACGGGGGAGACAAGGTGCAAACAAGTTTGCTCAGTCAAACCTTAGACGGAATGAGAGGGAGGGCTGGATTCTAAGGGCTGGGGAGGGGAGGGAAGGGGAGGCTTCCTGCAGAAAGGGGGCATTTAGTTGGGGCTTATGGGAATCTAAGGAGGTCAGGAGAGAGTAGAGGGTGAGGATCTGGAATTGGGATGAGGGCCTTGTTCATGGAAGAGACAGGGGGACGGTGCCACTGGCTGTAGGGAGCCACTGGACTCTACTGAGTAGGGAATGGCATAGGCAGACCTGCACTTTGGTGGCTGAATGGGGGATGGATTGGGGGGAGGAGAGACTGGAAGCAGCAGACCCCTGCCCCGGGAGCTATTGCCACAGTCCAGGCGTGCGGTGACGAGGGCCTGCGCTAAGGCTGGGGCAGTGCCAGAGGAGAGAAGGGCCTATGGTAGAGTAGAAAGGATGGGTTTAGAGCTAGAAGAAACCCAGATTTGAATCCCTGCTCCAAGCCTCAGTTTCTTCATTTGTAAAATGGAAATGATGCTAATACCTACCCCACTAAACTATTGTGGGCTAATGTGTCAGTGTGCTATAAATGTAACACTATCTTGGCCATGCCTTCCGTAGGCGTCTCCAAGGAGATCAAGATGTGGGAAAGGCATGCTTGTAGGGTGGGCAGAGATTTCCCATCTCCTCCTTGTCACCCTGCCAGAGAGTTTGGCCCCGACCAGGAGGCCAGAGAGTCTTGTGGGAATGATACAGGAGGAAGGAAGCAGTCAAGGAGTCTGAAGGCAAGTGAGTGAGATTTGGAGAATCAAAGAGGGAGGAAGGAGTAGTGGGAAGATGAGATGAATTGGAGATGAGCCTCAAAAGGAAGCCTGTGGCATTAGAGGGGATTGGGAAAGGTGGTAGGATTTTAGCCGAGACCCAAAGAAGCCAGGGAAGCTCAAGAGGCAGAGATGAGGAGCAAGAGAATTCCAGGCCTGGGGGATGGCCAGAGAAAATGTACTGAGTCTGGTAACAGCGTCCTGTGTGAGGCGCGGCAAGGAAGCCTGTCACTGGATTGAAGAGTGTGGAGGATGCCAAGTGTAAGACTGGGAAAGGAGGAAGTGATAAAGGGCTTTGTGTGCCTCGGAGAGGATTTTTGAGGTGACCCTGGAGAGAAGAGGGAGCCACTGGACTTGGTTTTTTTCATGCTTGAAAACTTTATTTCACAACATGGAAACACAATGTGTAGTGTGCTGAGGATTGGATCAGGGTCGCAGCTGAGGGGTGGATGGCCTGGGGGAGGAAGGCCTGGGACAGGTGACTGATCACCATAGTTTGGGGGGAGAAGAAGGGGCTTACACTGGAGATGCTACAAAGGGCTGCTGGATGGAGGGGCAGGTAAAGTGACCTCAGTGAGTATGGAGAGGGGGACTCCCTCCAGCTCTGCCACCTGTGAGCTGCCTCTCTTACCCTCTATGTGCTCCCATTGGCTCCTGGGCAGTGGGGGGAGGGGAACAGCTCTGCCTGAGTCCCTCTCCCTGTCTAGTAATGAACTTGGGGGGAGAGGGAGAAGGTGGCCATATGCCCACAGAGAATTCTCTGCATACCAGTTTTGGCATGTGTGCCATAGGTTAGCCATCACTGGGCTAGGCTATGGGGGTTAAGTGACTTGCCCAGGGTCATACCACTAGGAAATGTCTGAGACCAGATTTGAATCCAGGACTTCCATCTCTAGGCCTGGCTCTTTATCCACTGAGCCACCTAGTTGCCCCCTATTGTTATGTACTTCTGATTGGGTTTCCTACCTATGGACTGACCTGCTCTCCCATCCATCCTTCACCTACTCCTCAAACTGGCATGTGCAAGAAGGGTCAACCTTGTCTACTTGGGCTCTGAAGGCAGAGCTGGGAGCAATGAGGCCCAGGTAGGCTTGAGGTCAGGAAAAACTTCCTAGCAATTGGAGCTATGGAGAAATGAGATGGAATGTCTTAAGAGGCACAGAGGCCTTCAGGCAGATGCTGGATGGCCCTTTGTGGGGTAATCAGAGTGTCTCATCTATATAATGTTTAAATGATTGTAAACTTGTGTACACATGTACATCTAGGTGTGTGACACCCTGGTACTTAACCTCTCAGCTTGCCTCAGTTTCCTTATGTGTAATATGCGGATCATCAAAGCACCTGCCTCCTATGGTCATTATGTGAGGAAGTTTACAGAGCTTGAGGGGTTACTTAAACTATTGTTTTTCTCTCATTTGATAAGTTGGAGTAAGGATCATTTTTGGGGGGGTCATTGAAGTCCCTTCAAGCTTTTTAATACTCTCATTTTTTAAAAAACGCTTACTTTCTGTCCTAGTAACGACTCTAAGACAGAAGGGCAAGGGCAAGGCAAACGGAGTAAGTGACTTGCCTAGGGTCACACTAGCTAGGAAGTATCCAGTCCTCTCATTTTGTTATATTTCTCTTTTGACCCAGATCTGATTGGGCCTCGTCTGCCCAGCGAGGCTACAGGACTGCGTGCTCTCCTGCTTGGAGCCACCACCCTGCCTGCCACATGGCTCTAACCTTTCTCTCTAACCTTATTATGGCCCTTTCCTATTCTTGTATTCTCCTTTGTTCACTACAAGCT
Source organism: Gracilinanus agilis (assembly GCF_016433145.1). NCBI lineage: Eukaryota > Metazoa > Chordata > Mammalia > Didelphimorphia > Didelphidae > Gracilinanus > Gracilinanus agilis. Next base: position 780,033,309 of record NC_058130.1, on the reverse strand, counting down.
ATCTGCCATTCTCCAGCGCCATTTTTCTCTTTCCATAATGCTTGCCTTTGCTTGGGCCATCCCTTGGGCCTACAATCTCCCCCTCTCCCTTCCCCAAGTATCTTGGCCTGTGGAAATCCTGCCTTTCCTTTCAGTCCCAACTCAGGTGTTCTTTCCCCTATGGAAGCTCTTTCTTCTGTCTTTTCTCTTTGCTTCCCCTAACCTGTCAGTCTTCTCTCCGGGCGTTCTCCTCCAGATAAGGAAAGCACGTCTGTCCTCACTCATTTCCTGCCTTGCTTCCAGAAATCCAGAAATCCTTTCTCTAGAGTCGAGAACTTCTCTGTTTTTTCCTTCTCAGGGTCCTGCAAACCCACAATATCTCCTATGTCCAGGTCACTGGATTTTCATAGCAGAAGGCCCAGGGCAAGTAAGGGCCCTGGAGGGATCCAAGGCCAGCAAGGACAGATGCTCAAAGAATAAGCTTCATTTCAGAGATAGCCTCACTGACATGGTGTAGCTATGTGTGCGACCGGCTCTGCAGACAGACAGGTGGCTAGCTAAGCCACAGTTAAAACAAGGCCCATTTGGGGGCAGCTGGGTAGCTCAGTGGAGTGAGAGTCAGGCCTAGAGACAGGAGGTCCTAGGTTCAAACCCGGCCTCAGCCACTTCCCAGCTGTATGACCCTGGGCAAGTCACTTGACCCCCATTGCCCACCCTTACCACTCTTCCACCTATGAGTCAATACACAGAAGTTAAGGGTTAAAAACAAAACAAAACAAAACAAAAAAAAACAAGGCCCATTCTACCCCTTTTACTGTTGGGAGTCATCCCAGAGAGGAACCACTTTGTTCTGCTCAGTCTCCCTGCCCTTTCCCAATCCTTTCATCTAATTGGCTCTCACTGAAGCCCATCTCCTTCCTGATGACTCAGCTCCCTTGGCCCCCACTTCCATGTTTGGCTATACTTTTGTTCATTACCCCCAACTCCATGGTTAATGTGAGAGAGCTGGAATATTCCATGCGCCCCCATTCTCCTGGAGAGCCCCTTTCAGGCTCTCCCTCGGCCACCATCACTCACTAACGCCCTCTCTTTTGAGGCTCACTCAAACCCATATCTACCACCCAATCAAAATCCTCATAGCTTTAGTCTACAGACCTCCAGGACACCCTCCTTCCTTCCTCAGTGAGTTCAGGGCAGGCATCACAATCTTCTCAATGCCGGCCCTCACACTAGGGGACTTCAGGTTCCTCGAGCATCCTAGCCTCACAGTTCCTCAGTGTAATCATTTCCCATGACCTCATCTCGGTCACATAGCTTTGATTTTGCCATCACCCACAAATGCACCACTTCTATGGTGTGAAGTCTGAAGTTCCCTTATCTGATCACAATCTGTTGTCATTCCACTTCTCCCTCTGACTTATAACTCCAAACTCTGTTCTTCCTCATCTTGACCTCCAATCTCTCAACCCCTCAGTTCTCTCCGAGGCTAAAACCCTTGTGTTTGCCATACACTCCTCCCTTTCCCATCTTGACTCCTTGGTGAACCAATGAATTCTTTTTAAAAAAATTATTTATTTATTTAGAATGTTTTTCCATGGTTACATGATTCATGATTTTTCCCACCCCACCTCTCTTCTCTCCCCTGTCTCGGAGCTGACAAGCAATTTTACTGATTGTTCAAAACCCATTTCCGCATTATTAATATTTGCAATAGAGTGATCTTTTAATGCCAAAATCTCAATCATATCTCCATCAAGTCACATGATTGATCCTATGTTTTTCTTCTGTTTCCGCTCCCACAGTTCTTTCTCTGGACATGGATAGCATTCTTTTTCATAAGTTCCTCTGGATTGTCCTGGGTCATTGCATTGCTACTAGTAGAAAAGTCTGTTACATTTGATTGTGCCCCAGTGTTTCAGTTTCTGTGTACAATGTTCTCCTGGTTCTGCTCATTTCACTGTGCATCACTTCCTGGAGGTCTTTCCATGAACCAGTTCATTCTACACTGCCCTTTTTCCCTTGAGTCCCTTGCCCCTTTATCATATCACTGACCTTGCCTTGCCAAGCTTCAACTCTGGATCACTCTCACCATTCACTCCTACAGACATGTTGCTGAATGAAACTGAAGAAGAATCGTGAAACTGTGTTAAGTCTATTACAAATTTATTTTATACAATCTCAACTGGGCCCTCACTGCTGCAAAGCAATCCTTTTCTAACTCTCTCTCTAACTCATTATCCCATTCATTGCCAAGTCTCTTCCAGATCTTTTCATTCCTTCTCAAGCTTCCCATGGCTCCCCCCCTTTATTGTCTCAAACGAGAACACTGTCGCATATACCCCAGCAAAAACTGAGACCATTCACTAAGAGCTCCCCTTTATCCGTTCCTCTTCATCTCAGATCACCTAGATGCCTTTTGCCACTATCTTTTTCTTCAACCCTGTCTCACATGATGAGGTGATTTTCTACATACACAAAAGATCCCACTATCTTCTCCAGATTTCCTCCTGTGTACTAGCTGGATCCTGACTGCCTAGAATCATGTCCACCACTCCTTAGACTTAAAAAATATCCTCACTAGTTATTCCAGATCTACTCTTCCTTTTGTGGCTAAAGGGGCAGCTAGGTGGTACAGTCTATGGAATTCTGGGCCTGGATTCAGGAAACCTCAACTTCCCAGGTCCAAATCCAGCCTCAGACACTAGCTGTGGAATTTGGGTGACTCACATAACCCTTTTTGCCTCAATTTCTTCATCTGTAAAATGAGCTAGAAAAGGAAATGGCAATCTACTCCAGTGTCATTGCCAAGGAAACCCCAAATGGAATCATGAAGAGTCTGACATGACTGAAACCACTGAACACTTTGTGGCTAAACTCCTTGAGAAGATCATCTGCAAGAGGTGTCCCTAACTTCCTTTCCTCTTACTCCCCTTTTAGTTTTCTACAGTCTGGCTTCCGACCTCATCGTTCAAAGAAAATTGCTCTCTCCAAAGTTAACAATGATCTCTTAATTTCCAGACCTTATGGCTTTTTATTTTTTCAAATTTTATCTTTCTTGATGCCTCTGGAGCTTTTGGTATTGTTAACGACTGTCTAGGATTCTATGACATTGTTCTTTCCTACTTCTCCTTTTACCTATTGACTACTCTTTTTCTGTCCACTTGGCTGGATCTTCCTCTGGGTCAAATCTCTGTCGGTGTCCTCCAGAGTTTAGTCCTAGGCCCTCTTCTGTTCTCTTTCTCTCTATATATACTATTTCACTTGCTGATCCCATGAGTTCCCAAGTATTCAATTATCCTATCTGTGCTTATGATTTTCAGATCAATAGTCTAGCCTTAACTTGTCTGCAGACTTTGACTCTTGCTTCTCTGCCTTTTTAGATATCTCATATTGGATGCCTTATAGACATCTTAATCTAAACGTGTCCAAAAATGAACTCATTATCTTTCCCTTCAATCAAACTGTCTGAACTGTCCTCTCAGTCACCCAGGCTCACAACCAAGGTGTCATCCTCAGCTCTTCATTCTCTCTCACTCCCAATATTCAGTATGTTGCCAAATCTGTTGATCTCTCTCTCTCTCTCTCTCTCTCTCTCTCTCTCTCTCTCTCTCTCTCTCTCTCTCCTTCTCTCCTTTGACAGTGTCACCAACCCAGTGAAGGTCCTCATCACTTCACACCTGAACCATAGCTGTAGTCTGCTTGCCTCAAGTATTTCCCCATTCCAGTCCACCCTCCACCTCACTGTCAAAAGTGATTTTCCTAAAGCAAGGATGTGGCTACATCCCCCCAACTTCAATAGCTTCCAGTGGCTCCCTAAAATCTCTGTGATCCAACAGAAAATCCTTCATCCCCTGGGCCCCTCCTGCCTTTCCAATCTTCTTACACTTTATTCTTCACCCCATGCCATCAGCATTCTCTGATCCAGTGACATGGCCTCCTTACCATTCCTCAAACTGGACTCTCTATCCCCACCTCTGGGCATTTTCTCTGGCTGTCCCCATGCTCTCCCTCTTCATCTCCCTCTCCTGGCTTTAAGTCTATGAGAAGCCTTTCCTGATTCTTCTTCGTGTGAGTGCCTTCCCTCTACTGACAGTCTCCAATTTTTCCTATCTATATATCTATTTGGTGTGTGGTTATTTGCATGTTGTCTCCTCCATTTGATGATGAGCTCCTGGAGATCAGGGGCTCTCTTTTGTCTTTCTTTGTTTTCCAGGCTCTTAACAGGCTCTTAGGAAGTACTTGCTATCTCACTAACCTGTGGTTAAGAATCCTTTTCTAGTTCTCCCAGGTCTTTTCTAACTTTTTAACTCTGACCTCCCATGTTCTATATTTTAAGGTCCCTCTCAACTTTTGAAGCTCTAACTGATATGGAATACTATGTTCTAAGGTTCCTTCTAAGCTCTGACATCTAATGCTCCAAGCTGTCATTATGTCATCTTGGAGTATCTCCCAGATCTGGCACTTTCTGTTCTAAGTTGTTTTTTTTTTAATTTAAAAGCAGTTTCCTCCATTTATTAATTCATTAGCAGCATCTGCCATTTCTGAACACCACGTTGATTGATTTCAGACTCTGGGGCTCGATCATGGCACCCTGCTATGCAGTGCCTTCTTTAGGAGAGAAACTAGGAAGTGGACAGCCAGATAGATGTTGTCATCTTCACGTGGCCAGCAGTCACCACCAGACACAGCACCTTCTTCACTGAAACCTGATAGCAGATTTAACTTCATTGACCTTTGCCATCATATTCTCATTGTGGGTGAGCAGAGACGGAAGGAAACCTGTCAGCTTTGTTGAGATCGAGGCCCAGGATTTGAGGTATTTAATTGATCCTGGACTCGGAGGCCAAAAAGGCATCCTCCTTCTCAGCCAGCTTCTTGACCAATTTCTTACTCTCATTCAACTTCTTCAAGGCCTCCATATCCATGTGGGGGACTTCTACAGTCTTGGCCTTCTCTGTGTGCTGCTAGTCTCCCAGGACTTACAGAAGATTTAGGTCAGGGTATGGATTTGAACCTGATACTGCCAGAGAAACGTTTGTCCTTTTGAGGACCCGAGTTCTGCAGACTGATCTGCAGCGCCACAGTTGCTATTTTGCACTGGGCTCTGTGCAGGACCTCCCTCTCAGCTTCACAGAGAGCAACACGAGAGACTTTGCTGCTCATGGCTGCTTACAAGCTGGGAAAGGCTCCGAGGTCCTTTCAGGCTCTGCCACTCTGCGGGACTGTAAGCCTTCCAGCAGTAAAATGTCCTATTCTGCTGGCCCTTACTCCACCAAGACTGGATGAAGGCTTGGATAGCAGAAGTCAATCAATACCGAATGGACTAGCGGAAACAAGACCAGGCATTTCTTTGGGCTGAACTGAGACAAGTAAATAAATATCTAAGCTGAAAGCTTTGGAGAAGAAAGAGGAAATGGTTCTTAGAACAGGGAATGTCAAAACGGGGAGAGACCTTAGGACAGAGAATGTCAGAGTCTTCAAACTTTTCTGATCGCACACCCCATCAGTAAAACATGTTGATCTCACACTCCAATAGATGTATATTTATTTATAATTATGTACATGTACTATCATGCTGATCATTATATACATTTTAATACTGAAGCAAAAATATAAAATTAAAAATGGATGAAGATGAAATACCAAGTCAATAAGGAGCCCCTGGAGTAGAAGAGTGATCTGGCCAGATGGGGGCCTTAGGAGCATCTGTGTGACAGCTGGGTGGACGATGTATTGGATAGTGAAGAGAGGGAGTCTTGGAGATCAACTAGGTTATTGTATTAATGCTGGCAAGAGGTAATAGTGAGCTTGAACTACAGGAGGGAAGTGGGTGGTGGAGGAGGGAGGTAGGATTGGAGGTGAGAGACATTGTTTGTGAATGTGGAATCAACCAGGCTTGGCAAAGTGTGAGGGTTTCGACTATTTGAAGATGACACCAAGGTTGTGAACCTGGATGGCTGGGAAGATGGTGGTGTGATGTCCTATGGTGTAAGAGGCATGTTTGGTAAAGGGCTGGATCTAAGGGAAATATAATGTCATGTCATCCATCCATGCCTGTTTGTTCCAGGGGGTCAGGTATTTTGTGCTCAATGGACCCTGTACAAATCCTAGTAAATTTGGATATTATCTGGGGATGGTGGGCTGGGGTGGGAATGACAGGTTGTGAATACTAAGGGACAGCGGAAATTCTTCCTATACATGTGCTGGGCCCGGGTCACTGGGGCCCAACAATCAGGGCAGAAGTTTTGGAGCAAGAAGCATTCTATAGCCACGAGAGGCCAGCAACAGGGGGAAGTCAATTGTAAGAATGTTGTTGGGTGATAATGGGTGAGGATGGAGTAGGGATATGTTGGAGACAAAAGCCCCATGATTGCTCTTGTGAGAAAAGGTGGGATGTGAGAATACAACCTGCATTTTTTCAGTCCCAGGAGCCTTCACTTTGGAGATTATTGCGTAAGAATATAAAATGTCAGAGTTGGGAGAGAACTTAGAATAGATCGTTATGCCAAGAAGGGACCTGAGAACATAGGAAGTATGGTGTCAGAGGTAAAAGAGACCTTGGCCTACAGGAGAGAGAATCTCAGAGAGAGAGGAAACTTTGCCAACTTTGAGAAGTCTTTCTTTTCTAAATCATCCTCCTTTCTAAATCTGACTCTTTGCTTTTCCTTCTGCCCCCTTCCTTCCTACTTAGAGTGAATACTTGTTGATTGATTGGATGTCATTGCAGAAAGCCTTAGAATACAAAATGCCAGAACTAGAAAGCGTCTTTAAGCACAGAATGTTAGAACTGAGAGGGACCGTAGTTAGAACATAAAATGAGAGACCTGGAAGGGGCCTTAGAATATAGATCTGAAGAGCTAGGAGGAGCCATAGACTACAGCAAAAGGACTTTGATCAAAGCTGGAAGGGACTTTAGAAATCATCTAAATCAACTCCCTTTACTGATGAGGAATCCCAGTCCCACAGAGAGAAAGTGACTTGCCCAAGTGACTGAAAGATAAAGACAGGACTAGATCCCAAGTTTCCCAATATTAAGCTCAGAGCTCTTTCTATTATACCAGCTTTGGAATGGATTCCTCCCTAATATTTGATCTCTCTCTCTCTCTCTCTCTCTCTCTCTCTCTCTCTCTCTCTCTCTCTCATTCCTGAAGCTCAGTCTCTCTCTTAATTAACTAAATCTCTTTTCTCTTGTTCTCTTCCCTCTAAATCTTCTTGGTTCTTCTCTTTCATCTGATTAATTCTCCATCCACTCATAATGGGTTCCATTTTTTTCCAAACTGTGAGAATGAGAATTGTTCTTTCTTGACGATTCCATGCTAACTGCGTTGCTAGAGTTGACATTTCCCAGAATGCCAGGGGGAGCAGGGATCTCATCATTTTACAAAGGAAGTCACCAAGATCTGTAAAGAGGAGATAACTTGTTCAAGATCACACAGCTAGAACCTGGCAAGGCTAAGTCTTCCAGTTGCATGACTGGTATTCTTTCCGGTCCATCTAGCTGCTTTCCATCAAACAGTATGCTAGATGGAAGTAAAGAAACAAGGAGGGTCTCAAATGGCATCGTCAGGAATGTGGCTGTCACTGACCTTGTGGCAAAGTCACTACTGCCCATTCCATTGGCGTATTGTGTGCTGTAGGCCTCCAGCTCATGCTTAAGACTTTCCCCAGAGACACAAACAACCCAGTACAACACAAATACAGGAACACGAGGAAGCCACCCAGGGAACCAGACACTTCCTAACTGTACCACTTGGCTGCAGTGACCTGCAGGTTTCCTTATTCTATCAACATACTCAGGTCTAAAGCCCCAGGGTAAAGATCCAGTTAGGGACCACTAGCCCCAGGGCCTGGGTTCTGCTTGTTTTCATAAGTTACCTCTAGGCAGCTGAGAAATATTGATGCCCACATTTGGCCTATTATCAACAACTGCTTTCTTTCTGCCCCTGTTTTTTGCTCTATTTTCCTGGTTTAGTTAGAATTTTTTGTTGGAAAAGCCATTTCTCCTGGACTTTAGTCACTTCTTACTCAACAAAGTCTGTGCATTGCAACGCAGAACGATCCTTTGCATACTTATCTGTATATTGCTATTCCTGTTGGTGAGAGCCCACTCTAGCTAGCTGGCACTGGGCCTGACCATGCTTCACTCTGGTCCCCTGTTGCTGCCACAGCTTCCAAGTGGGACTTCCAGAGAGCTCACTCTAGAGGTGCTAAAACATCTAGGCCCTGGGGCTGGGGCTGTCCTGCTGGTTGAAAGCCTGTTCTATCTAGAGTTGGCCATGCTTCCCCAGGCCTCCACCCTGATCTTTTACTCTAAGATTGGTAATCAAATCAATATAATCATTACTTCTAATGTCAGTCAACTGCCCAGTTGCTCCATTTGTTGCCCTTGTGACTTTGAAGACCAAAACACCCCCCATGGCTGTCACTCCCCTAAAATGTGTTATGGTAGGGGCAACTAGGTGGCTCAGTGGATAGAGAGTCAGGCTTGAAGAAAGGAGGTCTTGGGTTCAAATCTAGCTCAGACACTTCCTAGCTGTGTGACTGTGGACAAGTCACTTAATCCCCATTGCCTAGCCCTTACCACTTTTCTGTCTTAGAATTGTTACAAAAACTAGGGTTTTGGGGGAAAAAAATTATAGTATATTAGGATATAAGCTCCTTGAGGTCAGGGAGAGCCTCACTTATATATTTGCTCAGGACGTGGCACAGTGAGAGCTTCCTAAATGCTTTTTTGTTCATCGATCCATTCCTTTATTCACTGATCATCTCACTCAGGCCACTGGATAGGTACAGGGCTAGAGAATAGTCAGTAGCAGTCATTGGAATGCCCAAGATGCTATATATTTATGGGACTTAGGCTGTGTGAATTACGGAGGTCACCCAGCTATCGAGCAACACAGTTGGGACTTGAACTCAGGACCAGAGGTGGGAAGGGGTAGGGAGAAAAGGGTAATGAATGCTCAGAGATTTTCTAGTGTACACAAAGATTCTTTCTGAGTCCTCCATTGTCCAACTAAAAGCCCTCGGTCGGTCCTGCAAGCATCTGTGGCCTGCTTTTAACTACCACAGGCCTCAGTCCCTCTCTCACCCAATAGATAGTTGTGGTAAAACAAATAAAACAAAAATAAAATTCATGGTGTTGACAGTCTCCAGTGTGGCCTGGCCAAGTCAAGAAGCCTAGTTTCTACACTGCTAAAACCTGCTGAAGCTTATGTTCTATCAGCATGTCATGATGCAGCATGGGAGGAAGAGAATGGGGGGCCCCAAATCACTGAAAGGCTTTAGGGAGAGGGTAAGACCAGGGTTCCAAATCAAGGATGTGTGTGTGGGGGGAACTAATTGTGACTGCTACCTCATGAAGCAGTGAATTCCCCATTGTTAGAGATATTCAAACCAAGGCAACTAATGGATAAACATTTATTAAATGCCTACTATGTGCGCAGTATTGTGCTAAGCTCTGGGGGAATCCAAAGAAAGAGCTGGCCCCTGCCAACAACCATGTACAAGCCAGTTCTAGACAGACTGGTGGACTCTGAAGGCCCTTCCCACTCCATTATTGCAGAGAGCTGTCCCCTTGGAGGATCTGGGCTAAGACTTCAGATCAAGTATTCCCTTCTCTGTGAAATGAGGATGTTGGGCAGCATGACCTTAGCAATCTCTTCCAATTCTAAATTGGACCTCTCTAGTTTTCTCATCTGTAAAAGGAGAGGGTTGGGCTAGTTGTTTTCAGGGGTCCCTCTAAGCTCTAGATCAGTGATTCCCAAAGTGGGCGCCATCACCCCCTGGTGGGTGCTGCAGTGATCAGAGGAGCGGTGATGGCCACAGGGGCATTTATCTTTCCTATTAACTGCTGTTAAAATTAAAAAAAAATTAATTTCCAGGGAGCTAAGTAATATTTTTTCTGGAAAGGGGGCGGGAGGCCAAAAAAGTTTGGGAACCCCTGGGCTAGAGGGAGGATTTCATGATCCTTTGGTGGTGATCCCCATGAAGGTGGGGACCATTGGCTTTTACCCATGGCATATCTCTCCCTAAGGCTCAGAATTTCAGGATCTCAGGGCTGGAGGGCACCTCAGGAGCCATGTAGGTCTCTGAGGCAAAAAATCCCCCCTCTCCAACATCCTCAGATAGTTTCCTTCTCCAAACAGAAAGGATAATATAACTGTTCTTTGTCTAGGCTAATCATCCCTCTCTCCAATGGAACCTTCAAAAACCTGGCTTCCAGGCCAGCCACCATCTGGGCTGCCCTCATCTGGAGATGTGCCCGTTTATCATTGGGCTTGCTAAAATGTGGTCTTCAGACTGGGTGTGCTTGGCCTCAACAGAGGGCGAGAGGGGGCCCTGCCCCTCTCCCCATGCTGGACACTAGGACAGGACAGAGGAAGGCAGCCTAAGATCTCATTTGCTTTTTTTGGCAGCTTCCCAGAGTGCCACTTTGCAAACCTTGAAGGACCCTAGTACTATTATGAGTCACCCATCACCATCAGCAGCATCTCTGTCCTTCATGATCTGTACCTCAGTTTCCCATCTGTAAAGGAAAGAATTGAACTAGATGCCCTTCCAGCACTCTGTCAGTAATCATATAACAACATTAGATGCCAGATAGATAAATTTGGGTGCTAGGAGTTGGGCAGGTACAGGTATGAAGACCCAGAAGGGAGGAAGGGAGCCAACAATAGTGAATCTAATCCCCTCATTTTACTGAGAAGGAAACTAGTCCAGAGACATGACATCATCTGTCCATGGTTACCCAGGTGGAAAAGAGCCAACTGGGCCTCAAACCCAAATGACACTTGACCCCTGCCTTCTTATGGGGGGAGGCAATATGGTTGGTCCTGAGGAAGGAGGATTGGAAGGGTTCTCCTTGAGTACAAGGGCAAGACTAGGAACACTGGGCAGAAGAGAAAGGCAGATTTGGGCTGGATGTGAAGACCAATTGCTTAATGATTAGTGCTACTTATCTATCTAGCAGTGGAAAGGGCCATCTTCACTAGAGGTCTTTGGTCAGGGCTGGGGAGACCCTGGCCTCAGGGAGGTCGTTGAGGGGACTTTTCATCAGGCCTAGGCTGGATAGGAGTTCTCTGAGGTCAATACCAGTTCTATGCTATCAACCCCTGTAAGCCACAATACACAATATTATGTGCTAAATGCATTCCCCCCCCCCCAAAGTTGCTAGAATCTCAGCTTCCATAGCTAAGTCTCAATCTTCATCCTTTAGAGGAGGCTAGTGTAGTGCATGGAGTGTTCAAATTGTGAAGATCTGAGTTCAAATTTAACTCAAATTAAGACACTTAGTAGCTGTGTGACCCTGGGCAAGTCTCTATTTGCCTCAGTTTCCCCAACTACAAAATGGGGTTAATAATAGCATCTACCTAGTAGGGTTGTTGTGAGAATCAAATAAGATTATATTTGTCTGAGACTCGGCACATAGTAGATACTTAATAAATGCCTCTTCCCTTCCTCCCTTCTAAAGCATTTGATATTCTATTTTTTAAAATTGATTAAGAAAATGTTTCCATGGTTACATGGTTCATGTTCTTTCCCTCCCCTCCTCCTACCCCCCTCCCATAGCCAATAAGCAGTTCCACTGGGTTTTACATGTGTCATTGATCAAGACCTATTTCCATATTATTGATATTTGCACTAGGATGATCGTTTAGAGTCTACATCCCCAGTCATATCCCCATTGAACCATGTGATCAAGCAGTTGTTTTTCTTCTGTGTTTCTGCCCCCACAGTTCTTCCTCTGGATGTGGATAGTGTTCTCTCTCATAAGTCCCTCAGGATTGTCCTGGGTTATTACATTGCTGCTAGTACAGAAGTCCATTACATTCAGTTGTGCTACAATGTATCCGTCTCTGTATACAATGTTCTCCTGGTTCTGCTCCTTTCACTCTGCATCAATTTCTGGAGGTCTTTCCAGTTCACATGGAATTCCTCCAATTCTTTATTCCTTTGAGCACAGTAGTATTCCATCACCAACAAATACGACAATTTGTTCAGCCATTCCCCAATTGAAGGACATCCTCTCATTTTCCAGTTTTTTGCTACCACAAAGAGCAAGGCTATAAATATTTTTGTACAGGTCTTTTCCCTTATGATCTCTTTTGTGTATAAACCCTGCAGTGGTATGGCTGGATCAAAGGGCAGGTGGTCTTTTAGTGCTCTTTGGGCATAGTTCCAAATTGCTCTCCAGAATGGTTGGATCAATTCACAACTCCACCAGCAATGCATTAATGCCCCAATTTTGCCACATCCCTTCCAATATTTATTACTTTCCTTTGTTGTCATGTTAGCCAATCTGCTAGGTGTGAAGTGGTACCTCAGAGCATTTGATATTCTTGACTACTTTCTCCTCCCAGATTTTCTCTCTTCTTTGATTTTTCATGACACTGCTCTCTTCTTGTTCTCTTCCTTACATATCTGACTATTGAGCCTCTTTTAGGGGATCTTCTCCTATGTCAAGCCTACCAGCTATGGGTGTAGCACAAGACTCAGTCCCAAGTCCTTTTTGATTTTTTTCTCAATACTTGGTGATTCCAACACCTTTTCAGGAGTTCAGTTATCATCTCTGGGAAATCTGTGTATTTAGCCTTAGTCTCTGTCTTGAGTTCTAGCCCCACATGATGAAAGGCCCTTTAGAACAAGATGGCTCAAAGGCAACTCGAACTCAACATGTCCAGCACATATCTTTCCCTCAAGATCTAATCCTCCATATGAACTTCCTTACTTCTGTCAAAAGATTGCACCTTCCCAAGTTCACAGCCCAGTGGTATCCTTGATTCCTTCCTCCCACTTATTCTGTGTGTCAGTCAGCCAGTCACCAGATCGCTTTAATTCTTCTTCTTTCCCTTCACAGCCCCTTCCCTAGGTCAGGTACCTTATCACCTCTCAACTGGACTTTCACAGTAGCCTCCCAGCTGATCTCCCCACCTGCCTCCCCACCTTCCATTGTTCCCCACTCCAATATGTCCTTCACTTAGCTGCCAAAGGGATATTAGGAAAGTGGACCACATAACTATGCTCATCAAAAAACTCCAGTCTTTCCCCTTTTCCTCTAGGATCGAATGCAAACTCCTTTGGTATTCAAAGTGGCTGCCACCTCCTCCAGGAGGCCTTTCCTGTCCTGTCCTCTTAGATTCTAGAGCCTTCCCTACTTCCATCCACTTTTAGAGCTAGCTTGTATAGAGTTATATATAGACATCCTGCCTTCCCCAATAGAACATAAGCTCCTTGAGGGCAGGCCCTGTTCCCCTTCTGCCTTTGTGTCCCTAGAACTTAGCACAGTCAATGGTTAATACATGCTTGTAGATGGAGGTAATAAGGAAATGTGTGGAGATGAAGAGGGAATATGGGGGAAAAGGGGAACAGATCAGTTAGGAAACTAGTCCAGGTGGGACTACTTGGGGAATGAGAGTAGAGAGGAGGGGACTTATTTGAGATGGAATCAACAGGACCCATGAAATGATTGATTATAAAAAGAAGAGGAGGGAAGTCCTATAGAAGAAGTACTATAGTTCTGCTGGCTTCCCAGATTATCATCTATCTGCCTAGATTAAGGACCTTTATTATAACTAAAAAAAAAGGAAATGAGAAGGAAGTCCAAAGATCAACCCAAGGCCTTGGATTTGGGCCTGGAGGGTGGGGTATTGAATGGTAGCACCAGAAACAGAAAAAGGGAAGTCAGTTGTGGGAAGGAGAGTGAATGCAGGGGAGGGATAGGTGTGGCAAAGGGTCGGGGTAAGGAGGGCTGTTCAGGTCTCTTCTCAAGAAGCTAGAGCCCCACACCCTGGAGGACCTTAATTTCCCAGCTGTCTCCGGCCCTTCTGCCAAAGGAGCAGAGCAGGGTGGCTCTTTTTAAGGCAGGCCCCACAGCCAGCCTGTAGCTTCTTTAATGCCCCAAATACCTCCAATCCCCTCAGCATGTGGAGCCAGGAAATTGGCCTGCCTTTTTGTGAAGGCTTCGGGGACGATCCAGCCTAGTCTGCTCCACATTTCCCTGGCTCACGGCAGCCCTTTATTCTGTATTGTTCTGTAGGAGCTGTCTGTGCATGCTAGACACAGCCTTCTACTGATCTTGGGTTGTTCCCCTTACCCCAGCAGTCAGCTTCAAGCAGGCTATTTGGCTGTCCATAAAAAGAACAGCTTGGAAGAGAAGTCTACAATGTGAGAGCCTGAAGGGACCTTAGGGCACAGAATGCCAGAGCTGGGGAGGCCCAGAGAACACTAGGCAGAAAACAGAAAATAACCCCGGAACTGGGAAGGAGCTCAGAACGTCCAAGTTGGGAAGAAGGACCTTAGCCCCCGAAGTCACAGAACTGAAAGGGGCCTTAAACAAAAAAGGGACATCAAAGCTAGAAGGATCCTTAGAAAAGAAAGTGTCCCAATTGAGAGGAGCCTCAGAATGCCTTAGCTGGGACAGATCATCTAGTGGGAGCCATCCTTTTCACAGATATGGGGACATGACCTGCAGAAACACACACAGTTAACCAGTCTGTCAATAAAGGTTTATTTTGTGCCTGCTGTATGCCAGGCACTGGGCTAAAAAGACAAGAGGTGGTCCCTGTCCTCCAGGAGCTCCCGGTCTAAAGGGGGAGACAAAATGTGTGTCTCCTGGATGTGCACAGGGTAACTGGGAGAGAAATAACGGAGGGAAAGCAGTAGCAGTCCTATTTTTTTTTTAAGCAAGACATCTCCAGTTACGTCACCTGATCTTGGCACGGCATGGCACGGCATGGCATAGCACAACCTCTACTCCCTTCTCCTAATCCCATTTCTCTGACTGTGCTCCAGCTTGTCATGGTTCTCCCTAAAATGGCAAGCTCAGAATTGCCCAGTAGATTGGGCCCAGTCAGAGCAGGGAACAGCAGACTTCTCCCCCTTCTTGTTTTGGATGCCAGGGTTCTCTTGAAGGAGCCTAAGATCATTTTGACTTTGCTGGATGCTTCATGGCACTTTGGATCCCCCACTGAGTTTATTCTGGTCATTTTCAGGTCTTTTTTGGGATTAAAAAAGTAAAACAAAACATTTGCTCAATCATTGAGCCTGTGATAGACTAATCCAGCATGACTAGGGAGGACGTGGAGTTGGTGGAACTGATGCACGATTACACTGAAAAGATTTGTGCGCCATTCACTCTGTTGACTGGGGCCATTTTGATCAATCGCTAAAACCCGGTCCTATGTTTGATTTCATTCTGAAGAAGCCCGACAGCGAACTGGTCAATGGATTCTTTTCCTCTCTTCCTCTGTGCTGAGGGATAAAGAGAAAAGGTGAACCTGTGGGCTCACCTGGACTGTGGGGCTCACACCACCATTCTATGATCTCGTCTCTACCTCCCTCTCATTGGCAATGCTGTACTTCAAGGCTCTCCCACGCCCCAAACAAACTGCCTATCTTCAACCTTTCCCCTCTAACCGGGATACTTTCCCTTCAGTCTTTGCCTGTCTAATTCTTAGCCATCCTTCAAGACTGAATTCAAGCACCAACTCCTCCCTGAAGCCTTCTCGGATGCACCCCGAAGAGGTATGGCTCGGTCTCTCCTCTCAATGATCGAGGCACTTAAACTCTTTCAGTGTGGCATAAAACACATCCCTATGTATTATGCATTATCTCTGCCACTAGATAAACTCCCAAGGAGAGGACTCTGTTATCCCACAGCGCCCAGGCTCCATGGACAGGCCCAGCTACACCGAATGAATGTCTATGAAGTGAAAGTGGACCCAATTGAATAACTTCACTCCTGTCCTTCTTTATCTAGAAAATAACACCCATTTTACTCCGAACTCTGTGACTCGGGTTTTCTTTTGACACCAATTCTCTTGGCCCAGCTCTGATGGAATGATGCCATCTTTCATCTGGCCCAGGCATAAATAGGTACACCCTTCCCATTGGAGAGGGAAAGACTAGCAGGGAGAGAGAGAATATGCTTGCCTCCTTGGTTTCTCTTCACCAGTATGAAAACCACTGAAGCAGTCATGGGGTCTGGAATTGGGAAGGATTTAGAGATGAGTTAGTCCAACCCCGTCATTTTACAGGTGAACAAACTGAGGCACAGAGAGGTTGGGACTTGGCCAAGGTCATGTGTCGAGTAGCAGACAGAGTTGGAAGATGTCAGATTCTAAACCCAGTGATCTTTTTACTATACAATTCACTAGATCTGTTAATTTTGCAATGTATAAAGGGGGAGGAGGCCTGCTCTGAAATATGAATTCAGGGGCTCCTCATGTCTAACCTGTGGAGCATCAGGAAGAACCAGGAGTACCACAGAAAACTAAACATAAAAAAAGGCTCAGTAGATTGAAAGCCAGGCCTAGAAAGAGGAGGTCCTGGGTTCAAATGTGGCCTCAGACATGTCCTCGCTGTGGGATCCTGGGTAAGTCATTTGACCCTCATTGCCTAGCCCTTACCACTCTCCTGCCTTGGAACTAATGCATAGTATTGAGTCTGAAGGGTTTAAATGGAAAAAGGGGGGGACAGTGAGGCTGGCCGGCCTTTTTGCAGGGATCACATACTCATATTTGGAGCAGGAAAGGGGTTTAGAGGTTGTTTAGCCCAACCCCCTCATTTTTCAGATGAGGAAACTGAGGTATGCAGTACAGAAGTGAAATTGTCTAAGTAAGAAGCAGAGGGGGAGGGGTTGGACTCAGATCCACTGACTCGGGCATGTACCAGCTGTGTGACCCTGGGCAAGTCACTACCTCCCGTCTGCCATAGCTTCTAAATCTGTAAAATGAACTGGAGAAGGAAATAGCAAACCATTCCAGTACCTTCAACAAGAAACGCCCCTAAAAAGACTTCCCAGAGAGGCAGAGCCTGAAAAGAACAAAACAGCAACAAGCCTCCCCCTCTCGAGATGCTGCCTCGGGGAGCCCAGCTTCAGGATGGCCTCTGAGGGTCCTTTAAAGGCGAGAGAATTCCACTTGGGTTTCTGAAAACCGTTTTACAAGGCGGATGAGAAAGTTCTGTTTGCCTCTCCAGGCAGCAGTGGAGGTGAACCCTGCAACTTGGGCTTGTTCTAAATTAAGGCCTCTCTCTTTCAGAGACAGCCCCTAGAGAGTCAAGGGAAGACCACGTGAGGCAGCCCTTCTCTGACAAAGAGAAAAATTCAATGAAGCTATTGTTATGCAGAGATACCCTGCTATCCCCACCTACTTAGAGCCACCCATGGCTTCCCATCGCTGCCACCTGGTACAGGTCCACTCTTGGTTACCCAGAGCCTGGCCACTGGCTTCCCACACTGCCCCAGGCTCTGGGCTCTTGATTGTAAAGGGAGGAAAGTACCCTGCCCTCAAGAGGCTTCCATTCGACTGCTGGGAAATTCCTTGGATGGGGAGAAGGAAATTCAAAATGCCACAAAGCGCCCTGGGCCTGGGAGCCCTAACCACTGGGGCAGTGCCGCACACACATTAGCTCCCGAATGGGCCTTGAAGAACAGGGAGCCAAGGCGCAGGCACTCTGGGCCTGGAATTTCAAGCCTGGAGTTAGTGTCTATAAAGGTGAAGGAAGTTCAGTTAAGTAAGTTCAGGGAATAGCTGGGAGTCCAGTTTGGCAAGCCCACAGGTGATGGAAGGGCAGGCACGAGACTCGAGGCTGGAAAGTCAGATTGGAGCCATTTTGTGGAAGGTCTGGAAAGCCAAGCTAAGGAATGTAGACTTTGTCTTAGAGATATCAGGGAGCTACAGAAAGCCTTGGAGCAGGTGAGTGCCCGAGTCAGAGACAAAAGGTTAAGATGAATCGGGCAGTGTGTGTAAAGTGGATTGAAGAGGGGGCTGGCGAAAGGCAAGGAGGAGGACCAGGCAGGCTACAAAAGAGTCTAGTGATCCCTCATAAGAATCTAATGCCCTATAGCAGTGATTCCCAAAGTGGGCGCCACCACCCCCTGGTGGGTGCTGCAGCAATCCAGGGAGCAGTGATGGCCACAGGTGCATTGATCTTTCCTATTCATTGCTATTAAAATAAAAAAAAAATTAATTTCCAGGGGGCCAAGTAATATTTTTTCTGGAAAGGGGGCGGGAGGCTAAAAATGTCTGGGAACCCCTGGGCTATAGTGATGGCAGTGGGAGAAGAGAGAAGGGACTAGCATCAACAACTGATAGTCCTCTCTCATATGCCAAGATTCCTGGGCTTTGGTGCCCACCAGTGCTGCTTTTATAAACATGGAGGGGAGAAGAGGGTCGATTGGGCTTTGGATATGTTGAGACCGAGGTAGCATTGGGAAATCCACTGGGGTCCCTTGGTAAGCATGGAGATAGGACTTGACCTAGGCTTTCCTCCCTATTGGGAACTCCTGGAGGAAGAGCATCTCATTGCCAGTGCAGGTCAGCACCCTCTTGATGACTTCTAGCCTTGGGGAATCACCTAGAACACTGAGAAATTCAATGACTTGCTCAGAGTGTGGCAGAGATGGCACCAGTGGAGAAAACCGAGTGAGAGATTTCATGTTAAAAGAAAGGTTCGAATCGAATCAAAGCCACTACTTTGGAGGGTGACGGTGGCACGTTTACCTCTCAACCTCGGTCTCTCCCTCTGTGAAATGGGACAAGAAGTCTTGTAGTCTCTCCTTCTGAGGAGAGCACGTGCATACATGAAAGCCCTCTAAAAGGAAGCTATACTCACAGTGCCTTTAGTCCCCTCTACTGAAAAATTGGCAGGAGAAGAGAGAGGAAGGGAAAGTCCCAGAGAGCCAAGTTGGCTTCTTCCTTGAAGTTTTGGATGCCAACTTCATGTGGCCAGATGGTCAGGCTAAGGAAGGGTATGTGTGGAGGGACAGTCATGGAGACTGATTGAGCTCCTTTAGGAAGGAGAGGAGCAATGGGCATGGTTGGCCATGTCAGCATCCAAGGGGAAAGGGTACGTGGGGGGCTTTGAAGGCCCAGATGAGGAAAAAATAAATTAAATATTTATTGATTACCCACAATGTTCGAGGCCTGTGGTTGGGCTGAGAACATGGTGAGGAAAAACCCAACACAGCCCCTGCCCTCAAAGAGCATACAGTCTGGTACGGAGGACAAGTCATGTAAACAGCTCTGTGTCATACAGCCTAAAAGTGTGACAGAGGCCAAGGGGAAGAAAAAATAGATGCAGTCTTCTGCGACAGGATGAGGATGGAGAACTTTCAGCTGAGGAAGAGAAATCAAGGAAGCCTTCATGTAGAGGAGGAGAGCTGAGCTGTCCCTTCGAGGAAGAGAAGGGCCTCAACCATGGGGAAGGAGTGAGCTTCCAGGATGGTTTGCATGAATGCCTAGCCCTGATGAACGTTTGGAGGCAAGAGAGAGCAGGAGAAGATGAAGGATCCTGGCTCGGGGAATGGAACCAGATTGTGGAGGGGCCTCGAATGCCAAGCTACAGAGTTTGTACTTTATCTTAGTGCGGAAGCCACAAACTTCCCATGCCGGAGGAATGTTCTCTCTGAGGAGAACTGGAGCCGAGAGGCTGAAGCCCGGAAGTAGGAGGCCTACAGTTACAGTTGACAGTAATCCAGGTGAGAGTGATTGAGGGCCTGATGTAAGAGTGTGGAAACAACAGGGCTTGGCAAGGGACCTTCTGGACTCGGGAGGTGAGAGAGGGAGGAGCCCAAAGGGATCAAACGCTAGCTCTGGAGCTTCTGATCTATGGCTGTCAGAAAACCCCAAGACAGCCTTGGGTCATTTCCTCTTTCTGAGACAAGAAATCATGTGTGAATGATTGGGCACCTTCGGGAAAAGCAGGGCAGGGATGGCAGCAGAAGTTAATGATTACAGATCGGAACTTTGGCAATAGAGCTGATTCTCGGGGGAAATCTAATGGGCGCTCAGCAAACCCTGGCTGGGGAGGCGGGTGCCAGCGGAGAGGAGGATAACAAAGACAGGGAAAGGATGCTGTGCTGCTCCCCGAGCACAACTCTTGGTCCTTTCTGATGCAGGCAGCCAGGCAATTCCCCTCCCCTCCCCACTGCGCTCTAGGACATAACAGCCCTGTTGAGGCATCGGGAGCATTGTCAAAGGCTTGGTTGGTATAGAAACATGGAGGGGCCCCGACTGACGGGGCCATTTATTTCTCTTGCCCGTGTCTCTTAGTCTCAGCTGGAATGGAAAAGAGAAGCCCCATGAAGGAATGAGATGAGTAAGATGTGGGCAGGGGTGGCGTGATGGTTGGGTTCTGCCCTAGAACTGAAAGGCTCATGGACCTCGGAGCTGGAGGGAACCTCTGAAGGCAGTTAGCTCTCCCCCTTACCTAAAATGGGAACCCCTTCTTTAGCCTCTCACACATGTCCAGTGGGACAGCTCCCTTTGTTACCAATTCTTTCTTCTCTTCAGCCCAAATCCTCCTTTTCACTTCCCTCCAGGCCACTAAAGCCTCGGATGCCCCACAGAATAGGTGGCATCTCTTTTCCCTGAGACAGCTCTTCAGATAATGAAATAGCCTCATTCCCCTCCCTCCTAGGCCCAGCATCTGCTCTTCTCTGCCTCTTTAGCTAACCCTCCAGTGGCCTTTGGAGTCCCCTCTTCATCCTGGCCTGGAGCCATACTCGGCAATGCTTCTCTCCAAGGCCTGCCTGCTTGCTGGGTATCTTCCATAGAACTGAAATTGAGCCTCTGTGTGTGTGTGTGTGTGTGTGTGTGTGTGTGTGTGCGCGCGCGCGCAGATGTGTACACACACTGATAATTTTCAGCTGAGTGGCTCAGTGGATTGAGAGCCAGGCCTAGAGATGGGAGGTCCTAGGTTCAAATCTGGCCTTAGACACTTCCCAGCTGGGTGACCCTGGGCAAGTCACTTGACCCCCATTGCCCACCCTTACCACTCTTCTGCCTTGGAGCCAACACACAGTATTGATTCTAAGATGGAATGTAAGGGTTTAAAAAAAAAAGATCAAAGATTCTAGAGCTGAAAGGGACCCCAAAGGCCATCTTATCCAACTCCCTCATTTTATAAACGAGGAACCTGGGGCCTGGAGGTGTTGGGGTGACTCACCCAAAGGCACAGAGTTAGTAACAGAACGCGGATTGACCCCTCGGTCTTTTGCCTGCACATCCAACATCCTTTGACTTGCCCTCTGTTCACTAGCAGCAGATAGCAGGATTTGGACTCACAATGGCTGCCAGGGAGGCACTTTTCTCCCAATACAGAAGAGTTCAGGACTTCAACCAGCATTTCAGCCAGTCTTTATAATGACCCCGTCAAGATGTGTTGTGAAGTACTACAGATGGGAGAGGAAGGGAAGAGCCTTTCCTTAAGCACCTACTATGTGCCGGGCCCAGGGCCAAGCACTTTACAAACATGATTTCTTTTGATGAGATAACTTAATGATGAGAAATTTGAGGCTGCAAGAGTTTAAGCAAGTTGTTGGAAGTCACGTGGCTGGTCCACAGCTAACCCAGGTCTCCTGAGCTCGGTGTCTAGTGCTCTGGGTGTGTGTGGGGGGCCTGAAAAAGGGCGGCCACCAGGAGCTCAGCTAGAGCATGTTTGTCAGCTCTTCCAAATCTACCAGGAGACTCCCGGGAGCCTCTCAGAGACTTCTGACTCCCAGAGAGGGATATTTTTCCTCCCAGGATGCCCAATGCCAGGGGAGGGGGTGAGGAACAAAGAATTTCGATCGGCAGCGCCCTGCTCAGCTCCAGCAGTGGGCTAGCAGGAGCTTCCACTCCCCATAGACATCATGACACTCCCGGCAATACTTCAGAAAGAGTCAGAAACCTGGGGGTAGGCACAAACGCAGGAAAACCAGAGAGGCTAGGCTGCCAGCCAGCTCGCAGAGAGAGCAGGGAATGGCATTCTACCTGACGGTCACAGTCTCAAGGGTACTCACACACATGCCCACACGCTAGTACACACATGTACACAACACACACATAATAACACACATGCACACCCAATACACCCACTATACACAACACACACATAAAACACACACACACACACACACACACGTACACTTATACATACAGCATTTCAGAGTTGGAAGGGCCCCCAGAAGTCATCTAATCTAACCTGACTCAGAATGCACTGCAACAATGCAGACATACGGCCATTCAGCCTCTGCATGGAGCCCTGAACTCCAGGTTCAGTCCCTCCTCCAGCCTCCCAGCCCCCTTCCTCCCCACCCACCTATCCCTACTCATGCCCCGAAAAAGCATCTACTGCCTCACCTGCCAGCAGTGCTACCAAGAGCCACCTGTAAGCTAAAATGCCATTCCTCTGCCATGAGGGCCACTATTTGTGCAAACAGGCCATGGGCCTTAGTCCTAGAAATGACAAATTTGCTGCAAGTTATTGAGAGGCCATGATCATTTACTAAGTATTCTGAGGGGTCTGCACCTAGCTATTGCCCTCCAGAAACTTATATCAGGCAAGCCAAGGCATGCTGCCATTTTGGAAGCCACCAACAATAGCCAAATCACTCTTGCCCTCTGTATCGTCTGCCAGTAAGCATCTGCTGCTTTCACCCCCTATATTCTTCTTCCCCATGTGCCGCTTCTCTCTCTCTCTCTCTCTTCTCTCTCTCTCTTCTCTCTTCTCTTCTCTTCTCTTCTCTTCTCTTCTCTTCTCTTCTCTTCTCTTCTCTTCTCTTCTCTTCTCTTCTCTTCTCTTCTCTTCTCTTCTCTTCTCCT